>NC_133332.1:30774225-31042538 GCF_042186555.1 Aquarana catesbeiana
GCGATGTAGACCACGAACCTCGCTATCTATACTACTATAGAGTATATACTATAAAGCAGGGGTCTCCAAACTGTGGCCTGGGGGCCAAGGCCCTTTGCTTGCCTTTATGCGGCCCTTGGGGCACTTTTCCTTCCACTAATACAAGACACTATTTCTCCCACTGACACCAACAATGGGGTAATATACCTGCTACTGATGCCTACAATAGAGAACTATTTCTCTCATTGATGCCAACGATAGGGCACTATTCTTCAAGCAAACACCAACAATGGGGCACTATTATTCCCACTGACACCAACGATGGGGCACTATTACTCAAACTGAAACCGACGGGTCACTATTCCTCAAACTGACATCAACGACGGGGCACTATACCTCCTCTTAATACCAAAGATGCATGGTTTACTCCCACTGACAGCAGTATAACCTACTCCCAATGGCCATAGTCCGGTCCCTAAAGTCTGGAGGACAGTAAACTAGCCCTTTGTTTAGAAAGTTTGGAGACCCCTGCTATAGCGTGTCATTTGAGTGACAGCTCTGAGTCTGCTGGGCTGCTGACATCACATCCAAGATGGCAGCGTCCGGCAGCAGTCTCAGGGCTTTTGAATGTCTACACAAGGAAGGCATTTACAGGTTAAAAAGCATTCATAAAATACATCAAGTGTACATATAATCTTATAGGAAGATTGTTGTGGAAGTGTATGGTCTGGCAACATGGTCTCTTTAACTTTAAGCCAGCGTTAAAGCCTTTGTTAACCCCAAAAAAAAAAAAAGGATCCTGCTCCTTTAAAGCATGTTATATGACACAGTGCTTGTCCTGTTGTCATTTGGCTCCCTGTAACACCTAAAAAACCTGGCTGATCCTGCCAGTTTCTCCCCACCCCTCTGTAAACTGACCACTATGTATTATGGCTGCTGAGCCCTGACACCGTGGTCAGTTTACGTGCCTCTGTCATCTGCAGCCTGCTATCTGCAGCTCTCCTCTCTGCTTCTGTGTCCTCCTTCCCCCTCCCCTTTCTATCTGCTCGTGACAGTGCCGCCCCCCCCCCCCCCCCCCCCCCGCTGCTCTCATAACACTAACCTGTATACACCATCAGCACTGCCTCCTATTGCAGTGTCCCCCCCTCTGTGAATGATTTATAAATATAAATGCTGTAAATACCTCATTTAAGAGCCGAGATTGCGATCACATGACCAGCTAGCTCTCTCCTCCTCTCCTCCAGACTGACGTCAGCAGGGGAATCTCAGCCCCGCCCGCTGCATCTCTCAGAGGAGGAAAGGAGAAAGCTGGCCAGTCATGTGATTGCAATCTCGTCAGTGAAATGAGACATTTTCAGCATTTATTTTTATAAATCACACACACAGGGAGATACTACAATAGGAGGCAATGCTGATGGTGTATACAGGTTAGAGTGGCTTAACAACCACTTTAAAGAAACAAACTGACCTGTATTTGAGCAGTGCATTCTGGGGAATCTGATAATTAGTCATTGGCTTGCGGAAAGAGTAGATCTTCTGTAGAATGAACTCGCGAACTTTAGCCACAGCCTGAAATACAAGATCCATAGCAAAGAGATTTATAATACCAGATAAAAAGAAATTAAGTGCATTGTGCAGCTGCATGCACCCCTTCCCATGCTATACTTTCCTTCATAAAACCTTTCCTTAGCCCCCCATGGTCCCCCTCCCCAACACAACAATCACTGACACCGATACACATCCGTCCTTACCCACCCCACCGTACCTTAATTTGCACATGACTTTTAACCTGCTCTCTCTCTTTCTCTAGTTCCACCCCCCCCCCTTATTTACCAACTTACACACCAACCCTGACATCTTCGATCCTTTAGGCTCCATTCACACTAGCGCAAGTCCAAAGTCGCATGATTTCCAGTGCGACTTTGATGCAACTTTACACTCGATGGATCCAAGTCGCACCAAAGTAGTGCAGGCGCCTTTTCAAAATCGCTGCGACTTTAAGGCGGACCGATCTGAACGGGTGCCGCTGAAAAGAAGCTGCAACTTGTTATGAGACTTGTTCTGTCCAAAGTCGCATGACGTCACACAAGTGTGAACGGTGCCTTAATTGAAAGGTATGTCTTGGAGTATTTGTCCCCCCCAACTCATTTACACAGACACCACTCATTTTTACACGTTCCATCTGCTTTCTTCATTCATTTTGTCAAGCTTTGTGTATGTATGGCTTTATCTGGCCCACTGTCTTCTCCTTCGGTCTCATTCACATGGGCATACTACAATGTACACCCATGTGATGGCAGTGTTTACCTACATGGGGATGCACAAGTGTTCCATGCATCCCTTTGCAAGCAGTCCGATTCATGTCAAATGGGACAAAGCAGCTGCACGGACCTAGCCGCTGCTCCCAATTTGACATTTGGGTTCACACTGTCTGCATTCGAGGCTGTGCACCTGCATGGATGTCAGATTGGGACCAGTGGCTGTGTCTGTGCAACTGCTGCTTCCCAGTTGACATGCACAGGGCTGCATGGAACACCTGTACACCCATGTAAGGGCCATGTTTACCTACACGGGTAGGTAAACATGGCCCTCGCATGGGTGTACTCTATAGTATGCTCGTAAGTGTGAAGTTTTTCCTCTTTTACTGATGGCAGGCGGGGGGAGGAGTGGACTATTACTAACCTTGATCTTCAGTTTTTGCAGAGTATCCTGGACATCGGCACAGGCCTGCGTGTCTTTGAACGCCTGCTCCTTCACATAATTGATCTTATTGTTGAGTTCCTGTAATTGCTCCACAAACTGCTGATCGGTGACAGGAACCTCCAGGATGACACTGTAACACAGAGGTACCAACTGGTGACAAGTCATAACCACACTTACAGCCAGCAAGAACAGAGGAAGTGGCCAGTAAGCAGCACAAACTGCCAAGACCAGAATCAGAGACTTTATTGTTTTATAGCCACTCTACAATCTTTTTGCTGCCCTTCCTTAAAAGATTAACATCCTCTTTCCTCAACTATTTGGGGTTTTGTCTTAGTTTCTTTATTAGCTAGTGGTGCCTTATTATACTATTTTCACCAATTATGGTTCCTCTTGATGTTTTCTAACATAACCTATTTTATTGGCGCTTCTGTAGACGTTTTGCATTGGATATGGATGGATGTCTTTTTGTATCACTTCAGATCTTTTGGTTGTCTTTCACTGTTCAGAAGAGTCTGACTCAAGGTATATGTTTACCATTTTGCATCTATTAAAAGTGTTGGATGGCAGGCTAGTAAATTTTTGGTCGGACAACGGTTTGACGTCAGATTTTCGTATGGTCAGTACACAAATCCGTCACACAAAAGTCAAAAGTACAAACATGCATGCTTGGAATCAATGCTCACCAAACACAAAATTAGCAGAAGGGCCCAAAAGGTTGTGGCAAAGAGCTGAAATTCCTCGTAGTACGTCACTAAGTTTGTGTTTGTGGCACGACAATTGTGTAACGCTAGTATGCAAGATAAAATCCAGGCACACACCCTTTTGACAAAAATCAGATGCTCGGTTGGCCAACAATCGTATCGTGTGTACCAGGCTTTAGTCCATAGGGTTTAATATTGAGTTGGCCCACCCTTTGCAGCTATAACAGCTTCAACTCTTCTGGGAAGGCTGCCCTCAAAGTTTAGGAGTGTGTCTATGGGAATGTTTGACCATTCTTACAGAAGCACATTTGTGAGGTCAAACACTGATGTTGGACATGAAGGCCTGGCTTGCAGTCTCCGCTCTACCATCCTTAAAGTATTCTTTCGGATTGAGGTCAGGACAGTCAAGTTGCTCCACCCCAAACTCGCTCATCCATGTCTTTAAGGTCTGTTTTTTTAACCCCTTCCTGCTGTGGCCTCCTGGCCCTTTAAGAGCTTCTAAATGCCAGAAGGTGGAGGCGGGCATTTGGGTCATGTGACTGCTGTGATTGGCTGTCACACCGGGCACATGATCGTAAGTATGCATCTTGGGCTTTCCATACCCTGTCGATGACTGTGCTGGGAGCACGAAGGGCAAGCGCTCTCAGCACAGAAAAGGGTTTACATGAGGCTGCATATATGTGGCCTCTCAATGTTAAAACCCACCCACCGAGAGGCCGCATATATGTGCCACGTCGGCGGGAAGTGGTTAAACGAAACAAGGCTTCATGTTTGTTCCCTTTAAAAAAATGGAAAATGAATGTAAAACGGAACAGAACTAAACGGAAGATGGATAAACTGATGTAAACTGAATCCATTTTTTCTTACCAAAAACGTGACTGAACAGATGACTCCTGCGTGAAAGGGGCCTAAGTAAATATCCCCTACAGCTTTCTTTGAATGGCACCTGTGCCAAGCAGCTGACCTCGTTTGAGGGACCCACAAACAAGTGGAGTAGTGGTGTCTACTTCAGTGATATCCAGTTTCCAGGGGGATCAGCCAGGTATATCATATACAGTATCTCACAAAAGTAAGTACACCCCTCACATTTTTGTAAATATTATATTCTATCTTTTCATGTGACAACACTGAAGAAATGACACTTTGCTACAATGTAAAGTAGTGAGTGTACAGCTTGTAAAACAGTGTAAATTTGCTGTCCCCTCAAAATAACTAAACATACAGCCATTAATGTCTAAACCACTGGCAACAAAAGTGAGTACACCCCTAAGTGGAAATGTTGAAATTGGGCCCAAAGTGTCAATATTTTGTGTGGCCACCATTATTTTCCAGCACTGCCTTAACCTCCTTGGGCATGGAGTTCACCAGAGCTTCACAGGTTGCCACTGGAGTCCTCTTCCACTCCTCCATGACGACATCACAGAGCTGGTGGATGTTAGAGACCTTGCGCTCCTCCACCTTCCATTTGAGGATACCCCACAGATGCTCAATAGGGTTTAGGTCTGGAGACATGCTTGGCCAGTCCATCACCTTTACCCTCAGCTTCTTTAGCAAGGCAGTGGTCATCTTGGACGTGTGTTTGGGGTCATTATCATGTTGGAATACTTTTCTGCGGCCCAGTCTCCGAAGGGAGGGGATCATGCTCTGCTTCAGTATGTCACAGTACATGTTGGTATTCATGGTTCCCTCAATGAACTGTAGCCCCCCAGTGCCGGCAGCACTCATGCAGCCCCAGACCATGACACTCCCACCACCATGCTTGACTGTAGGCAAGACACACTTCTCTTTGTACTCCTCACCTGGTTGCCACACACGCTTGACACCATGCTTGACACCATCTGAACCAAATAAGTTTATCTTGGTCCCATCAGACCACAGGACATGGTTCCAGTAATCCATGTCCTTAGTCTGCTTGTCTTAGCAAACTGTTTACGGGCTTTCTTGTGCATCATCTGTAGAAGAGGCTTCCTTCTGGAATGACAGCCATGTAAACCAATTTGATGCACTGTGCGGCGTATGGTCTGAGCACTGGCAGGCTGACCCCCCACCCCTTCAACCTCTGCAGCAATACTGGCAGCACTCATATGTCAATTTCCTAAAGACGACCTCTGGATATGACGCTGAGCACATGCATTCAACTTCTTTGGTGGACCATGGCGAAGCCTGTTCTGAGTGGAACCTGTCCTGTTGAACCGCCGTATGATCTTGGCCACCGTGCTGCAGCTCAGTTATAGGGTCTTGGCAATCTTCTTATAGCCTAGGCCATCTTTATGTAGAGCAAGATTTTTTTTCTTCAGATCCTCAGTGAGTTCTTTGCCATGGGTTATCATGTTGAACTTCCAGTGATCAGTATAAGAGAGAGAGAGCGATAACACCAAATTAGCACACCTGCTCCCCATTCACACCTGAGACCTTGTAACACTAGCGAGTCACATGACACCGGGGAAGGGAAAATGGCTAATTAGGCCCAATTTGGATATTTTCACTTAGGGGTGTACTCACTTTTGTTGCCAGTGGTTTAGACATTAATGGCTGTGTATTGTTATTTTGAGGGGACAGCAAATTTACACTGTTATACAATCTGTACACTCACTACTTTACATTGTAGCAAAGTGTCATTTCTTCAGTGTTGTCACATGAAAAGATATAATAAAATATTTACAAAAATGTGAGGGGTGTACTCACTTTTGTGAGATACTGTACATAGTTACGTTGTACATTGGTCCAAGCTGGGCTCGTGTACCTATGTATAACATGCCGATGCCTGGAATTATTCTTTAATTGTGCAAACCGTAAAAAAGGTTCACTTCAAGTCATTTTGTGGTCCGTCCATGTATTGTTTCTTGTTGTTATAAGGACCTTTTTCAAGTCGGTAATCATTGTTGTCAGTAATAAAGCAATGGGATGATATACACTTAATGTTTTCTAAATCCATGGCCATTTTAGAAGCTGGTTTTGTGTTGGCACTACAGGCAACACCACAGCAAGATATGACTACACACACACACACATGGTCTCCTGCCGTTTCTCCTTTTCTTACTTTATCATGTTGTTGGGAATGATAAGTTCATCCACCAGTTCGCTCAGCTCGCTCCTGACGGTCTGACGGTTTTTCAGCTTGATGTTCATGGCCAGAGACATCTCCTGCAAGGAATGGATCTCTGAGCTGATAGAGCTCAGGTCCGACTGGAATCCACCCAGCATCTGGCCCATTCTCTGCAAACACAAAAACAGCAACATTCACAGACACCAGGGAAAAGGAAAATGGTGCAATATTAAAAAACAAGTGGAATCAGGTGGGCTGGCAAAGGAAATACAGTCTTTTTTAGGGTTGCACTGATACTAGTATCTATATTGGTGCAGATATCGAGCATTTGCACAAGTATTTGTACTCGTGCAAATGCTCTGATGCCTAATCCGATACCCGGGCAGTTGGGGATGATTGGTGCGGCGGATGGGGGCAGTTACAAGCACCAATCTCCCTGTATAGATTTCAATAAAGCAGCAGACAGCAGCTTCTCCTCCTCTCCCTCCCACGGCTTTCAGCGGCTTTATTGAAATCTATACAGGGAGATTGTTGCTTGTAACTTCCCCCACCGTTGCACCAATCATCCCTGACTGTCCCCTGTGTCCTCCTCAGGTCCCCCTCCGTTTCCTCCTCTGTGCCCCATAAGGTCACCCTCCATGTCCTCCTCTGCTCCCCTGCCCCCTCTGTCCTCCTCCAGTCCCCCCCTGCCCCAGATCTGTCAGGATGGAGAGCGGAGGAAGGAGCCGGTAAATATGTCATTTACCAGCTCCTTCCTTTTCCGAACGCACAGAGTCAGTGATCACTGACTCTGTCCATTCATACCTGAGCATCATAAACTGTGATTACGATGCTTCAGTTTGTGAATGGAAAGGAGCCTCTGTCTCCTGTCCATTCATCTTCAATGCAGCTGAGGCTGCAGAGAAAGGGACTGGAAAATCTGTGTGCTCAGTCCCTTTCCCTGTCTCAAAGCCCCCTTCCCTCCCAACAGGGTTGATAAAAAAAATTTAAAAAAGAAAAGGAAAAATTGAAAAAAATAAATATTTAAAAGTAAAATTGTAAAAATAATAAAAAAACAAAAAACTAAACACTGACGCCATCCGTCCACCCACCACCCCCCTCACAAAAATAGAAAGCATTGTAAAAAAATATGTTAAAAAAAATATAAATGCAAAGGGAAAAAGACTTACATTCCTCCTTCTCGGAGGCCCAGTGGATGCAAGCCCTACAATACTCATACATGATAACACACTGCATTAACCACTGGGAGCTAGCCCAAAAAAAACAGGTGGTATCTTACCCCTTATAGACTGGCCAAGTTTTATCCTGCTCAGTCCTCTCTCTACTGGAGAGAATGTGGGCAAGTGGGTACTATTATTCATATTCTATGGACATGTAAGAATATATCCAGTTTTTGGCACCAGACATTCCAATTAATTTCCAGACTCACTGGGTTATTAATATCACCAGATCCAGCCATAGCGATTTTGAACTTAGGTGTCGAAAGAATCGCCATTCAATAATATAATGTTATCCTTCAAATCTTGCTGGCGGCTAAGTCGCTGATCACCAAAATGTGGCGCAAAATTTTGGCGCCCAACATATCAGAACTCATAGCCATAGTCAACCTTCATTTTATATATATATATATATATATATATATATATATATATATATATATATATATATATATATATATATATATATATATATATATATATATATATATATATGGCAAAATTTTGACAATTTTATTTTTGACAATATTTATATATAAAAAAAAAAAAAAAAGGCACAGTCCACGCCTCATCAGTGCTGCATATTAGTGCCACTGTCACATGACATTAGACATTACAAAAAAGTAACAGTAATCGGTATCAGTGAGTACTTGAAAAAAAAGTATCAGTCAGTACTCGGTCTTAAAAAAGTGGTATCAGTGCAACCCTAGTCCTTTTCTTTCCCCTCAGAGCTTATATGTCAGGCCAAAAAGTATCACACACCATTTAAGTGACCCTCTGCCAGGCAGGAGAGTGCAGACAGGGGAGGGTAAAGCTTACGGAGGACCTACAGAGCCTATGAGAGGTGAGCTTACCTCTAGGATGGCATCACAGGCGATAATTTGATTGTGGAGAGAAGCAATGTTCTGACTCTGTTCTATATCTGCAATGCATTGAGGAATATACACATCTGTGGAGCAATCAGCTACAGAGGATGAAAAATGGGTGTTTTTGATTGTGCAACTAAACCAATATGTGCAGGGGAATTCTTGCTGCAAGTATGTCACATTCAGCAAGTGATTTTTGGTAAGGCCAGGTATTGGTAATACCTTAGGGCTGCATTGTATGCCCACCATAATGCTGGCCATACCAAAGAGAAAAAGAGAAAGGGGCAACACCATGCCTTAACCTTTAGAAACTGTTGTCATTTTTTTTTTTTTAAGTTATTAGTCCAATAGCCATATCTGGATATTTATGGCTTATTCAGCAAGAGAGCAGTAGGTAGTGCAGGGGATGCTGAGAGGAGTCAGAAGACTCACTATGGAGAAGGTTCAGAACAACTGTCAGATTTTTACAACTGTCTGTGACTACACTGGTGGAAATTTTCACTTACTTCCTGTCCCTTTGACAAACTATCACTGGGACAGCAAGTGATGGAAAAATCCCTCCAATAAGAGATGGGACAGGGGTTCTAACACCATATCCACACAATCCATACCTGAAAAAAGTGCTGGTTTTAGATACACTTTAATGGACTAAGTTTAAAGAACTATCACCAAAAGAAAAGTAAGCATGTTAAATCCTCCAGGGGATCATTTGCACATAGCACTTGTTCCCATTAAAATCTGAGCAGTGGAAGTTAAATGAAATAAATCTTTAATTTCTGCCATTGCTGGCTGTAGCTACAACCCCCCATCTCCCCACTTCCAAAGCATAAATATTAGTGTGGGATTTACAGCTGGCACTGAGCCCAAACTGTCAGCTTGTGCAACCAGCTACTACACTTGTCCAAGACAGCCTGATGTAGTACCTGGCCTGTGCTGTTGTCAGCTTGTGTTTTTGTGAATGAAAGCACTCTTCTCTAGCTGCAATCATTCAGCACGCAAGCTGACAGTTTCCACTCTCTCTGTGCCCTGAATAGCAGGCTGCAGCTCCTGGCCCAGGACACATCGAGGTGAGGAGACAACACTGCAATGCTCTACCTGGCAGCTTGGGGGGGGGGTATTGTTGGGGCTGTGCAGGCTCTGTGTGCACTGCCTGTCATGCCCCTTCTCCTCCTGAGCTGCGGCTCAGAAATCAATCTCTGCTCGGTGATGCGGTCAGCTAGCTACACAGGTGAATTGGGCTAGTTATCTGACAATACAGCTCAGCAAGCCCTGCATGGATTTATGCCGCGTACACATGGGCGGACTTTTCGACCGGACTGGTCCGACAGACTTTCCAGTGGACTTTCGACAGACTTCCGACGGACTTTTTAACGAACGGACTTGCCTACACACGATCAGCCAGTAGCCAATAGCTGCCAATAGCTGCCCTAGCGTCGGTTTTTGTCCGTCGGACTAGCATACAGACGAGCGGATTTCTGGGTCCGGCGGAGTTACGACGTAAAGATTTGAAACATGTTCCAAATCTAAAGTCCGTCAGATTTGCAGCTGGAAAAGTCCGCTGAAGGTGCTATGTGCACAGCATCTTTTGTGGGCCTTAATAACACATATAAAAAAAAAAAACCTTTTCATTATTATCCATTACACCACCTGCTAAACAAATCGCTGTGCTGGGAACAAATCCATTCCTATGCTTGCCTCATTATCTTGTAAGGTCCAAAAAGAGTAAGGCTGGGTTCACACTCATGCGAATTGGATGTGGGTTTCCCTGCATCCAATTTGCATGACAGGAGAGTGTAACTGGCTCTCAATGGAGGCGGTTTACACATCTCTGGAGCAGCCACGGAGAACACAACAGAAGGGTTATGTGCGTCTTTGACTCCGTTTCAGGTCTGAATTCAGGAAAAAAATTTGGGCCCGATTCGCCCCTGAAACGGTGAACAGGGACACACCAGACCCTCTGCTGCGAGACATTCTGCACATAGTGTGAACCCAAAACCCTTTAATGGGATGAGGTTAATCCTGGCCAGTGCTGGAAGGATACAGTCTTTGATGGACACATGCTCAATCTGTTGCAGCTCCATTTCAACTTGTTTGGAGTATTGTCTGAGATCAACACCCTGCAAAAGATAAAAAGAGAGATAACTATTTATGCCGACTATGTAAAGTGGAACTCCAGGCAAAACATACTTTATACACAGGGACAGATTTTGATTTCTGGTATTGTCCCCACAGGGGGAACATAAACTCTAATTTCCCGTCTCAGTAACAGTGGTCACAAAACAGGAAGTGAGGGGTGATCTCTACCATGAGAACGCAGGCAGCAATGAAAACTAGGATTTTCATACTCACTGTAAAATCCATTGAGGGACATAGCTTGATAAAAGGCAACCTAGGTAACCCTTCTTCCATTCAAATCCCCTAACTGCCCCTCCTCAAAAACAAAGAGTACTAGAATGTAATAAAGAGGACTGAAGAATTCTGTTGGGTGGACTCTACTGACAGGTGAGGCTGGGTTCACACTAGTGCGAATTGGATGGGGATTTTCCAGCATCCAATTCGCATGACAGGAGATTGTGATTGGCTCAGTAGTAGTAGAGTGGATTGCACAGGAGTCCTCTGCGTCTTTGGTTCCTTTTTTAGGTCCCGAATTCAGGCAAAAATTTGGGACTGATTCGTCCCTGAAACAGAGAACAGGAACGTACCGGACCAATGGCGTCAGCCGCATCCGTCTGCAGTGTGAACCCAGCCTTAGAAGGGGGAGGTGGATATTTGAAGGTATATGAGGGGGGAACGGGATGGGGTGTTTATTCCTGGGATCTGTTTATTAGGGGTATAGTTTTGCACACTTGACGGACCTGAAGGGGATGATATTGATTTTTTCGGATTCTGTTTTTTCTTTTTTTTGGTTATACGTTGAAAGGTTACGGCTGGTCGGATTATTATTTTTTTTTTTTTCGGGGAGGGGGTAGGGACTAAAATGGAAAAATGGTAATTACCAGGCTCTCTGTGGTGCACTGTTAGTTCGCAGTAGGGACTGCAGGAGTACAATTGGTGCTTATATATTTTGTACACACTGTGTTTCGATAAATGTACACGGAGTTCCGGGTATCAATGTACTTTTATGGATCTTTTCATGCACAGTTTTACTACTGTATGTAACCCTAATTGTCTGGTAATAATAAAAACATTTTCAAAAAAAAAAAAAAAAAAGAAGAAGAAGAGGACTGAAGTATGTTTGATGCAAAATATGAAATTATTGATGCCCCCCGCTGAGACCACCGCCTGTGGAAGGGAATTCCACATCCTTACCGCTCTTATGCCCCATACACACGGTCGGACTTTGTTCGGACATTCCGACAACAAAATCCTAGGATTTTTTCCGACGGATGTTGGCTCAAACTTGTCTTGCATACACACGGTCACACAAAGTTGTCGGAAAATCCGATCGTTCTAAACGCGGTGACGTAAAACACGTACGTCGGGACTATAAACGGGGCAGTGGCCAATAGCTTTCATCTCTTTATTTATTCTGAGCATGCGTGGCACTTTGTCCGTCGGATTTGTGTACACACGATCGGAAATTCCGACAACGGATTTTGGTGTCGGAAAATTTTATAGCCTGCTCTCAAACTTTGTGTCAGAAAATCCGATGGAAAATGTGTGATGGAGCCCACACACGGTCGGAATTTCCGACAACAAGATCCTATCACACATTTTCTGTCGGAAAATCCGACCGTGTATACGGGGCATTACAGTAAAGAACCCTCTACTTAGTTTAAGGTTAAACCTCTTTTCTTCTAATTTTAATGAGTGGCCACGAGTCTTGGTAAACTTCCTTCTGCTAAAAAGCTTTATCCCTATTGTGGGGTCACCAGTATGGTTTTTATATATTTCTTCCGGCAAACATTTAAAAAAGATGATCTCCCACGAAGCCTAGGCGTAACAAGGCCTTTTTACACACTTGCTTCACCGACCAGCACTTAAAGTGTTTGTAAAGGCTCGCCTTTTTTTTCTATAAAAATAACAAACATGTTATAATTACCTGCTCTGCTGCAGTGGATTTGCACAGAGCAACCCAGATCCTCCTCTTCTCGAGTCCCTCTTCTGTGATCCTGGCCTCTGGCTCCTGTTGAGTGCCCCAACAGCAAGCAGCTTGCTATGGGCCTGTTTCGTCAGATTAGGCGACCCGTCAGAATTTGTAATGGAAGTGACGTTCTGTCGCCGCCATCTTGCTACACCCCGCACTCCTCCACAGTAAGGATACACTGAGAAGGGGGCAAGCGGACATCTTGTTACACCCACTGGAGTTTAGCTTTTCACACTTATTTTTAACAGATATGGTGAAATACAGTATATATAAATCCGACGGACTGTTTAGATGTTGAATTTTAAAAGCAGCGGCAAACCTGCTCATCTCACAGGTTTGTTAGTCTGACAGAACACCACAGATTTTATAATTCAACGTGTAAACAGTAAGTTGGGTTTCTAAATACTGAATTTCACTATGTAAGCTGAGTTTACTGTTAAAAATAACTGTGTAATGCAAAACTCCGGCAGGTGTAAGAAGATGTCCACTTGCCCCCTTCTCAGTGTATCCTTACTGTGGACAAGTGCGGGGTATAGCAAGATGGTGGCGCCGGAACGTCACTTCCGTTTCAAAATCTGAAGGGTCGCCTAATCTGATGAAACAGGGGCACCTGAGCTCAGTCACAGCTCCCTGTGTCCATTCAGACATGGGGCCCCGCCCCTCTCTCTCCTAATTGGTTAGTTGATTTTTACTGTGCTTCAGCCAATCAGGGAGGGAGAATCTCAGATGGCAAATACTGCAGCTGCTGACTTTTAAAATATGGACTCTTACCTGTCCAGGGCGCCCGCGATGTTGACACCCGAAGCCGATCTGTCCTTCGGCTCTCAGGTGGAGGCGCTGCCATCTTCACTAAGGGAATCAGGAAGTGAAGCCTTGCAGCTTCACAGCCTGGTTCCCTACTGCGCATGCGCGAGTTGCGCTGCGCAATCCCACAGGACCCTGCTATCTTCTGGGACCTGTGTGTCTCCCAGAAGACAGCGGGGGAAGGGGACGGATGAGGCACCGGATATGGCATAGATATCCACGGGTACCCGCGAATATCTATGCCCGGAGGTGGGGGCAAATACCTGGATTATACAGGTATCCGCTCCCCCCTGAAAGGTGCCAAATGTGACACCAGAGAGGGGGAGGATTCCGAAAAGCGGAAGTTCCATTTTTGGGTGGAACTCCGCTTTAAGATAAAAAACCTTCTGTCTTTACAATCACTTTGAGCCAAAGTTTCCTGTGGATTTGGATAGAAGAAAGTGTTTTCTTGGTTGCTTATAATCAAGTTGTGTACCTCTATAAAAGATAAACCTTTTTTTTTTTTTTTTAAAGCTGTGTGGGGTCAGATTCTCTGTAGGATTTTTATTGCTCCCTGCATCACTATTAGTGAGATTCTTCCTATTTCCTGTCTCTGTGACACCGGACACTGATGTTCAGTACTGTCCCAACTTTATTTAAATATTTGGCTGCAATTATTCTTCAAAATATCTTTGGCTGCACAGCACTATATTTGCTTAATTTGTTTTCAGCATCACGGTTCCTTTCTGTTACACACTCACCGTCTTCAAAGCTTCCTGGACAAGAGCATCTTCCAGATTCTCCTGAATGTGAACTGAAGAGAGAGAGACACAAAGTCAGAGGGCAATCAGAGAAGGACAGACAGAAGATGGAGAAATGAGACATGGAAAGAACCAATGGGAGAGGTGACAGGAAGTGGAATGGGCCTATCGAAAGCTGAAGTTTAACTACTTGACCTCCAGAAGGTTTTACCCCCTTGGAGCGTAAGACATTTCCGTACAAGAGAGGAGCCGGTACAACTGTGCAAGGCTGAATGGAGGGTCGGAGTTCAGCTTGAGACATTTTCACTGACACGGGAAATCCCAATTCTGACAGTTTTGTCTATTTACTAGCCACTTGACCTCTGGAAGATTTACCCCCCTCCATGACCAGGCTATTTTTTGCGATACGGAACCGTGTTACTTAAACTGACAATTGCGCGTTTTTTTTTTTTTTCCGCTATAAACAAAAAAAAAAAAAGACTTTCTGCTATAAAACATATCCAATTAAAAAAATGTTAAAATCTGATTTCTTTGTAAATTCAGGCTATGTATTCTGCTACATATTTTTTGGTAAAGAAAATCTCAATAAGCGTATATATTGATTAGTTTGCACAAAAGTTATAGCGTCTACAAACTATGGGATATATACTGGAATTTTTATTTATTTTTATACTAGTAATGGCGGCGATCAGTGACTTAAAGCAGAAAAGCGGTATTTTGGCGGACAATCTGACAGTTTGTGGGAACCAGTGACACTAATACAGTGATCAGTGCTAAAAATATGCACTGACACCGTACTGATGACACTGGCTGCGAAGGCGTTAAAGCGGAGTTCCACTCAAAAGTGGAACTTCCGCTTATCTCCCCCCCCCCTTCGTGCCACATTTGGCACCTTTCGGGGGGGGTTGGGGACGGGTAACTGTTTTTGACAAGTACCATTCCCCACTTCTGTAGACGGCGCTGTCTCTCATAAGTTGGGCCCCCCTTAGAAAGCGCAGCCCGCTTCGCGCACGTGCAGTAGGGAACCGGCTGTGAAGTCGAAAGGCTTTACTGCCAGTTTGCCTTACCAGGAATGGGGGCGGCTGCACCCGTCAGCCGACCCGAAGATCGGCTGAGGTGCCGACATCGCGGGCTCCCTGGACAGGTAAGTGTCCATATATTAAAAGTCAGCAGCTGCAGTATTCGTAGCTGCTGACTTAAAATGTTTTCAGGGGGGCTGGAGCTCCTCTTTAACCACTTCAATACCAGGCACTTAGACACCTTCCCACCCAGGCCAATTTTCAGCTTTCAGCGCTGTCGCAATTTGAATGACAATTGCGCGGTCATGCTACACTGTACCCAAACAAATTTTTTATCATTTTGTTCCCACAAATAGAGCTTTCTTTTGGTGGTATTTGATCACCTCTGCGGTTTTTATTTTTTGCGCAACAAATAAAAAAAGACCAAAAATTTTGAAAAAAAACAAGTTTTTCTTTGTTTCTGTTAAAACTTTTTGTAAATAAGTACGTTTTCTTCTTCAATGACGGGCACTGATATGGCTGCACTGACGGGCACTGATACAGCGGCACTGATGGGCACCGATGAGATGGCACCAATGAGGTGGCACTGATGAGGTGGCATTGACGGGCACTGATGATGGGCACTGATAGGCGGCACTGATAGGTGGCACTGATGGGCACTCATAGGCGGCACTGATGGGCACTCATAGGTGGCATTGATGGGCACTCGTAGTTGACATTGATGGTTACTTATGGGTGGCACTGATAGTTGGTACAGATGGGCACGGATGGGCACTGATAGATGGGCACTGACAGGTGGCACGAATGGACACTGATGGGTGGCACTGATGACACTGCTTGTTTGCAGTGATTCCCCTAAGGATGGCATTGCTGGGCATCACTGCAACATAATGGTGCCAATCAGTGCCCATTTGTGGGCACTGATTGGCACAGATTTGGCACACTGGGCACATGTGGATGGCCATGGGGTACATACCTGGCCATCCACATGTTGCCCCTTGCCTGGTGGTCCTAGTGGCGATCCCTGGTGGTCCAGTGTGGTGATCTGCGGGGGGGCTGCGCTGATAAACAATCAGCGCAGACCCCTGCCAGGAGAGCCGCCGATCGGCTCTCCTCTACTCGCGTCTGTCAGACGCGAGTGAGGAAGAGCCGATCAACGGCTCTTCCTATTGACAGTGTGATCAGCCGTGATTGGACACGGCTGATCACGTGGTAAAGAGCCTCTGCCGGAGGCTCTTTACCAAGATCGTTGTAGCGGTGTGTCAGACTGACACACCGATCCACCGATCGCCGCGATGCGCGCCCCCGGGGGGCGCGCTGCGGCATGTTATCCTGCTGGACGTCATTTGACATCCAGTCAGGATAACAGAAACACTTCCCGGATGTTTCCCATGAGGCATTGCAAGGTTGGCAGTTACAATTACTCCCAGAGGCATGATGGGACTTGTAGTTCTGCAACAGCTGGAGGGAACCAGGTTGCCTACCCCTGATCTAGGGTGATCAAATGGTCAAATGTGTGCCTAACCAGTGTTTATGTGTACTGTGTGCTGCTTTCACCAAGGGATGTGCTGAATTATATCCCCTGCTTTGCATGGAAACAAAATCAAGCACATCCCCGCTGACAGGACGGAGCTCTGCCCAGTGTGTCGCCTTGCCGATCAGCGGGTCCCGGCGGACATTTATTGGCTGGCACCCGCTGATCAGCTTCTGCTATGACTCCAGCGGCTTGCCCCCTACCCGGAAGAGCAGAATCACGGAGCAGCCGGCCCGCACTGTCGCAGTATGTACAGTGCATGGACAGCAAGTGGCTAGAAAGGGGTAAACAGAGAAATGACCTCTGTCTGATCTCTGATATCTAGAGTTAGGAAATGGATCTGTATACAGAGAACGCAGCTTGTCTGCATTGTTCTCCTTTCTGTGTCTCCCTCCTTCTTAACCCCATTATTTAACCACTTGTCGACCGGCTCACGTTGATATACGTTGGCAAAGTGGCACGTTCCCGCGAAACCCCGTATGAGTACGTTGTCCCCTTTAAGGCCCATAGCAGGCACGTGTGCCCGCTGCACGGCGGGGGACCCGATGCGCGTGGCTGGCAGGCATGATCACCGCCAGCCACCCGCGAGAGAGCCAGCATGGGGATTTGTGTGTGTAAACACACAAATCCCTGTTCTGTCTGGGGAGGAAATACAGATCGTCTGTTCCTACTAAGTAGGAACAACGATCTGGCTCCTGCTCTAGTCAGTCACATCCCCTCACAGTTAGAACACGCCTAGGGAACACATTAAACCCCTTGATCCCCCCCTAGGGTTCCCTACCTGTGACATTTACACAGTAATCAGTGCATTTTTATAGCACTGATCGCTGTATAACTGTCAATGGTCCCAAAAATGTGTCAAAAGTATCCGATCTGTCTGCCGCAATGTCGCAGTACTGCTAAAAAATTGCAGATCACCGCCATTACTAGTAAAAAAAAAAATAATAATAATAATTTAAAAAATGCCATAAAAATCCCAAAAATCTTTCCCATAGTTTGTAGATGCTGTAACTTTTGCTCAAACCAATCAATATGCGCTTATTGCGACTTTTTTAAACAAAAGTATGTGTTATATATATATATATATATATATATATATATATCTCAATAGATATATATATATAGAGAGAGAGAGAGAGAGAGAGAGAGGCCTAAACTGATGGAGAAATTTGTTTAAAAACATTTTTGGGGATATTTATTATAGCAAAAAATTTAAAAAAAATATATATTTTTTTTTTTTCAAAATTGTCGCTCTTTTTTTGTTTGAAGTGCAAAAAAAAAAAACCTGCAGAGGTGATCAAATACCACCAAAAGAAAGCTCTATTTGTGGGGAAAAAAGGACGCAAATTGCGTTAGGGTACAGAGTTGCATGACCGCGCAATTGTTAGTTAAAGCAACGCAGTGCCAAATTGTAAAAAGCGCTCTGGTCAGATAGGGGGTAAAATCTTCCGGGGCTGAAGCGGTTAACATATACATGACAAGGGACAGATAGAAGTGGGGAAGACTGTGTGAGAGTCTGAGAAATCAAATATTTACTGCTGACTGTGTCCAGAGTGATGTCATCGGAGGTGAGGTCCAGGTCCCCGAGGTTCAGGGTTAAGTCATCCATCTGCAATAAAGGATATACAATAGGAATAATTATACTGATATTACACACATTGTACTAGACTTATATAAAAACACCGCACTGAGTACATATTACGGCACTCCCGGAGAATAGTCAGAGATTGTTGATTGGGCTCCCCTTCAATGCATAATTGTTACCAGTAATAATAAACCCAAAAGCAAACATTTATTATATTCATTCTTAGGTGTGGCGGCTGCATTTGTTTTCTTTTTTTAGGCTTCCTCTTCTTTATTTTCACCTGGTGATCCTGCCAGTAACTGTACAAAAAGTGGCCACCACCCCAACCTATAACTGGCCTTTGCAGCAAGGTGCACATGGAAGGGCAATGCACATCACAAACAAACAAGGATTTCCCAGCATACTTACCAACCAGCCTGCAAACCAAGCAAACTGACCCCGTCTAACAATTCTGAATTGCTAGACAGGGTCAATTTTTTTTTTTTTTTGCAGGCTGGGAAGTGTGCTGTGAAATCCTTGTTTGTTTGTGCTGATCCAGCCAGTAAGTCTGTTGTTCTTCAAAAGAACAAGCTCTCTTGCAGATGTAGCAGTTACAGGGATGAGACCAATCGTTTAACACTGACAGGAATGCTGACAACAATCAGCTTTCATTTATTTAAAACCTTTATCCCAAAAGGAAAAAAAATGTTTTGTTTTTTTTCCCCTTCCTGTCACCTTTTCGACAAAAAAAAACAAAACATACTCACACGCCCAGCAAATCCAGCGTTGCTTTGTGCTTTGTAGTAACCCACCATGTCGCTGCTTACCAGGTCCCACATTGCCATTTTTCTATCTTTTGTCATCTGGGGGCCGGCTGTCTCTTTTTGGTTCTGGCAGCCAACCCCTGATGGTGCACACATGCCACCATTTTCTTCTATGGCATCATCAGGAGCTGGCTGCTTCTTCCTGGTTCTTGTAGCCACCCCCTGATGACGTGCATGTGCCTCCATCTTCTTCTAGGACATCATCAGGAGCTGGCTGTCTCTTCCTGGTTCTTGTAGCTACCCCCTGATGATGTGCGTGCACCTCCATCTTCTTCTATGACATCACCGGGAGCTGGCTGTCTCCTATTGATTCTTGTAGCCAGCCCCCTGATGATGGGCATGTGCCTCCATCTTCTTCTATGATGTCACTGGCTGTCTCTACTTTATTCCAGCAGCCAACCCCTGATGATGTGCATGTGCCATCTTCTGCTATTACATCATCAGGAGCTGGCTGTCTCTTCCTGGTTCTTGTAGCCACTACCCTGATGATATGCATGTACCTCCATCTTCTTCTAGGACATCATCAGGAGCTGGCTGTCTCTTCCTGGATCTTGTAGCCACCCCCCTGATGATGTGCATGTACCTCCATCTTCTTCTAGGACATCCCCGGGAGCTGGCTGTCTCCTATTGATTCTTGTTGCCAGCCCCCTGATGATAGGCATGTGCCTTCATCTTCTTCTATGATGGCACTGGCTCTCTATACTTTATTCCAGCAGCCAACCCCTGATGATGTGCATGTGCCATCTTCTGCTATTACATCATCAGGAGCTGGCTGTCTCTTCCTGAATCTTGTAGCCACCCCCCTGATGACGTGTATGTGCCTCCATCTTCTTCTAGGACATCATCAGGAGCTGGCTGTGTCTTCCTGATACTTGTAGCCAGACTCCTGATGGTGTGCATGTGCCGCCATCTTCTTCTAGGACATCATCAGGAGCTGGCTGTCTCTTCCTGGATCTTGTAGCCACCCCCCTGATGACATGCATGTGCCGCCATCTTTTTCGAGGATATCATAAGGAGCTGGCTGTCTCTTCCTGGATCTTGTAGCCACCCCCCTGATGACATGCATGTGCCACCATCTTCTTCTAGGACATCATCGGGAGCTGGCTGTCTCTTCCTGGATCTTGTAGCCACCCCCTGATGACATGCATGTGCCGCCATCTTCTTCTAGGATATCATCAGGAGCTGGCTGTGTCTTCCTGGTTCTTGTAGCCACCCCCTGATGACATGCATGTGCCGCCATCTTCTTCTAGGACATAATCAGGATCTGACTGTCTCTTCCTGGATCTTGTAGCCACACCCCTGATGACATGCATGTGCCACCATCTTCTTCTAGGACATCATCGGGAGCTGGCTACCTCTCCCTGGATCTTGTAGCCACACCCCTGATGACATGCAGTAACACATGCACTTTAGAGTACCTCAAGGCTCTCTGGGGTGCATGTAATTACCTACAAGAGAGGGAAGGACGGGGGGGGTCCCTCAAATTTTTTAAAAAAAAGTGTCCAATTGTGTAGAGGGTGTGGAGGTTGGTAGGAGTGAAGTGACAGAAAGTGGGTGGGGAGGGTCCTCTTTAAAGGGGCAGTCCACCCTAAAACTGACCCCGGAAACTCCAGCACTTCGATGGTGTGATGTCCTTTCCTATGCTCCCATCTCTTACTACCTATAGGAGGCTTCCAGCTCTCCCTCTGACCTACATTTTCACCTACGGAACCTTACAGGGGATACAGCAGAAGAAGTGAGACTTGGTGGTGGGGTAGCTGGATGAAAGGAGAGCTCACTGTTGCATGTATAAAGGGATAGAAGAAGGTAGGAGATGTCACAGCCTGCCTGTGTCCATCCATCACTACAAAGTAAGTTTTTTGCTGGACATAAATCAGGAGGACAGAACACAACACATGAGATGCACAGGCAACAGAGCAGACACAGGGCTGCACAGTATTTCCAGCACACAAGCAGCAGGTGTTCCCATCCCCCTCACCTCAGCCATCTCCTCTCTGGTCCCCCAGACACATCAGCCACTCAGCTTCCGCCTCTACTTCCGGGTTCTGGACTACAACCCCCAGAATCCCCTGTCCGGGGCGGAAATGAGGTCAGGGGGCGGCTCGGAATAAAGGTGGCTGACGTCACTTCCTTTTCCTCTCTCTTTCCCTGCAGCTGCCGCCATGGTGAGTGAGATTGCGGGAAATGGAAGGGGGGAGCCGGCTATCCGCCGCCATCCGAGCTCGGGGACAGTGTGCGGAGCGCCATGGGGGTGTTTGTGTGTTCGGGGGGTCCTGATCAGACGGTCTGGAGGGATATCGGGGGAGTTGCTGTGGCTGGGAGAGGTGTATGGGGGGTGAAGGGTCCTAGGAGTGATCTGAGGGGGTTCTATACATTCCGTACAGGCCGGGACTGAGCCTCACTGTGTGTACGGAATCCACAGACTGTCCATACTAGGATCTCCCACAATCCTCCTCTGTGTCCCTTTCCAGGACAATCCTATCAGTGTGGGGGGGTGGCCTGCTGTACAACGCCACAGTATATGTGCTGATATCTGTATTATCACAACAAACTATTCTAATGTGTGCTGACCACTCAACTGTCCCCATGGTGCTACTACATTGCACCCTTCCGTACCTGTGCTACTACATTGTACTACCACCCCATGCTGCTACTACGTTGCACCCCCTATGTACCATCACCCCAAGCTGCTACTACATTGCACCCCCTCCGTTCCTGGCCTACCACCCCACACTGCTACTACGCTGCACCCTTCCGTACCTGTATTACCACCCCATGCTGCTACTACATTGCACCCCTCCGTACCTGTGTTACGCCTCTATACCTGTGCTACTACATTGCACCCCTCCATACCTGTGCTACCACCCCACACTGCTACTACATTGCACCCCTCCATACCTGTTACCACCCCACGCTGCTACTACATTGCTCCCCTCCATACCTGTGTTACCACCCCACGCTGCTACTACATTGCACCCCTCCATACCTGTGTTACCACCCCACGCTGCTACTGCATTGCACCCCTCCATACCTGTGCTACCACCCCACGCTGCTACTACATTGCACCCCTCTGTACCTGTGTTGCTACTACATTGCACCCCTCTGTACCACCGCATGCTGCTACTACATTGCACCCTTCCGTACCTGTATTACCACCCCATGCTGCTACTACATTGCACCCCTCCGTACGTGTTACGCCTCCATACCTGTGCTACTACTACATTGCACCCCTCCATACCTGTGCTACCACCCCACGCTGCTACTACATTGCACCTCTCCGTACCACCACCCCAAACTACTACTACATTGCACCCCTCTGTACCTGTGTTGCTACTACATTGCACCCCTCTGTACCACCCCATGCTTCTACTACATTGCACCCCTCCGTACCTGTGTTACGCCTCTATACCTGTGCTACTACATTGCACCCCTCCATACCTGTGTTACCACCCCACGCTGCTACTACATTGCTCCCCTCCATACCTGTGCTACCACCTCACGCTGCTACTACATTGCACCCCTCCATACCTGTGCTACCACATTGCACCCCTCCATACCTGTGCTACCACCCCACGCTGCTACTACATTGCACCCCTCCGTACCACCACCCCAAGCTACTACTACATTGCACCCCTCTGTACCTGTGTTGCTACTACATTGCACCCCTCTGTACCACCCCATGCTGCTACTACATTGCACCCTTCCGTTCCTGTACTACCACCCCACGCTGCTACTACGCTGCACCCTTCCGTACCTGTATTACCACCCCATGCTACTACATTGCACCCCTCCGTACGTGTTACGCCTCTATACCTGTGCTACTACATTGCACCCCTCCATACCTGTGTTACCACCCCACGCTGCTACTACATTGCACCCCTCCGTACCACCACCCCAAGCTACTACTACATTGCACCCCTCTGTACCTGTGTTGCTACTACATTGCACCCCTCTGTACCACCACCCCAACCTGCTGCTAGATTGCACCCCTCTGTGCCTGTGCTACCACCCCACGCTGCTACTACATTTCACTCTTCCGTTCCTGTACTACCGCCCCACACTGCTGCTACTACATTGCACCCCTCCGTACCTGTACTACCGCCAAATGGTGCCGATCACTTGGTTTCGCACAGCTCTGTGAGTGGAGAGCTGCTGACTGTCAGTCACCGGTTCTTTGCTCTGCCCCCTTGTCACACTGGAGCTCTGGGCTGTGAAGGGGGTGGAGCGGCCAGGCGTCGGTCCAGGGATCTGGTGGATCCCGATGAAGTGGAGCCTGGACTGACGTCTGACATCGCAGAGGGCGGACTTCAGCCCACTGCTGAAAACGGGTCACAGGAGTTCAAAACGAACTGCAATCTTGTGATCCAAAGAAGTTCAGCCAAACGAGCTTTGGTTGTACTTCTCCTTTAAGGATAGGAAACCACACATAGAGTGGAGGGTACAGTGAGGGGAGTTGATCAACCAATCGGCTTCTTTCATTATTAAAGCAGTTGTGTACCGCTGGAGGGGTTTTTTTTTCCTGCAAGGTAGTCATAATGTGCTAGTATGAATCTTAAGCACATTATGTGAAACTTGCCTTGAAACAAAGCTGTTCCAGTGCCATGATGTCAGGGCTGCAGCCACTTCCATCTTCACCTTTCTGGGTTCGCAGGCTCCGGCTCTGACTGGCTGGAGCCACCGTTCATGGCACAGGGCTCTGGAGGAATGGCATGGATGGACATTCCTTCAGAGCGCATGCGCCAGTCATGTCACTGGCTGAATGTAATGTAAATATCTTCTGAACAGGGCACGTTTAGGAGATATTTACACTACTTATAGCTAAGCCTTATTATAGACTTACCAATAGATAAAAGTCAATACAGGAAGTTTACTGCTTCTTTAACTGAACAAGCTGAAATAAGTTGGTTGCTATGTACAACTGCTCCAATTCAATTCAGCTTTGAAAATGAATCTGGTTGGTTGCCAAGAGCAGCTGCTCAAGTTTTGATGATCCTCTCCATGTATTTGGTATTTGAAGCTATTGGATGAAGCACAGCTGGTTTGATCAACAACCTTCCTCTTGGCTGTGGCTGGTGTGGGGGTCACACCACTGCTGGGCAGTTGTATCTGGTGTCTGATTAGCCCCCCATAAGGTATCAGTGACAGGTCATGCATTTGTCAGACTTCAATGTTCTTGATTGCTATTAACTTTGTGGTGGTTCTCCTTTCCTCCGCAGTCTCTAGTAATCCCGGAGAAGTTTCAGCACATTCTGCGTGTCTTGAACACGAACATTGATGGGCGCAGGAAGATCGCCTTTGCCATCACAGCCATTAAGGTGAGCTTTATATTTGATTACCATGTTGTTGATTCTGCAGCTTGATGACCCAACCCACTTCCAGAATATTTCATTCTCTCTCATATGGAAGGGTTGGAGCTTCTCAGGATTTTTTTTAGTCAGCAAGAAAGATACACTTCCTGACAGCATGAAGTGATGGAAAATCTCTCCAATACGGACAGTTTTAGCAGAATAAAGAATAGTGAAATGTCCTGAAAATTTGAAAAGTTTTTGTGGCAAAACTGTAAAATTCTTGTTGTTTTGTTACAGGGTGTTGGAAGGCGTTACGCTCATGTAGTCCTGCGCAAGGCTGATATTGACCTGTCAAAGCGAGCAGGAGAGCTGACTGAGGATGAGGTGGGTCTCCAGGGTGTGATGTAGCACTGTGTGTGTGTGGTGTGGGGGGGGGGGGGTCCTGTCACGGCTGTATTATAATTGTCACTGAATCTGTTCACAGGTTGAGCGTGTGGTCACCATTATGCAGAATCCTCGTCAGTACAAAATCCCAGATTGGTTCCTGAACAGACAGAAAGACATCAAGGATGGCAAATACAGCCAGGTAAGACTGAAGTGTACATTAAACACAAAGAAGTGTTTGAATGTTGGCTGTGTTGGGGCTTGTTTACGCTTTCTTCAAAATATGGGATTGGACACGCTGTGTGTGGTGCCACACACAGCGGACTAAAATGACCCACCATTTTGGAAAAATTTTCTGCTATGCCTATCAAATGTAAACTAATTTCTTCAACTTGGGCCAATATGTATTCTGCTACATATTTTTGGTAAAACCCAATAAGGGTATATTGGTTTGTGCAAAAGTTAATGTCTACAAACTTTGGGATAGCTTTAGGGACTTTTTTTTTTTTAGGAATAGCGGTGATCTGCGCTTTTTTGCGGTGGACAAATCTGACCCGAAGTTACACTTTTTGGGGCCAGTGACACAAATACAATGATCAGTGCTAAAAATGCAATGATCCCTGTATAAATGGCAGGGAAAGGGGTTAACGCTAGGGGTTTAAAGGTCTTCCCTGGGAGGTGTTTCTAACTGTGTGGGGTAGTGGATTTACTGGAGAAAGATTGTGGTTCAGTTAAGCTGAATCGCAATCTCTCACTTTTCCTTCCTGACAGATCAGCGGTGTGCTTTGTTTACTGCTCCGGGTTGCGGTGGCCGCAGGACCCGCTGATTGGCTCCCGCTGTGTCCAATCACAGCGGGAGTGGCCTGCTAACGCCCCCAGAATCGCATGTACGTGATTTTGCACACCCGGGCCGCCCTGTTGCAGTAAATGTACTTGGGGCGGTCTGCAAGTGGTTAAAACTTGAAAAAAAGCATGTTGGAGTGATCGGGTGCTTTGTATGAAGTCGAAGCAAGTGTAAATGAACCCTTAGAAGAATTTAGTCACCAATTTATTTCTGATTTTATTTTTATTCAGTAGTTTTTGTTTTGAGGATTTTCATAGTACAAAAAATAGCCATAGAAGGCACAAAGTATTTGTTGCAAACAACGATTGCACTTGCGAAAGACAAATCAAAGAAACGGGAATATGTGTACAATCAACACACATATACGCCTGGTACAGGATATCCCTGAGGTTTAAAAGGGACAGTAAAGATGAGATGAACCTGAGAAAAGAACTTTAAGTAATAGTATGGGTAGATCGTTGACTAAGCCAGTGTGACCAGTTTTTGTTGGCGGATAGACTACCTCCACTCAGCAAACACGCGTTCATATATGCCGTGGGTGTGCACTAGTTTGCTTGCCTCGTTCTTGGTTAGTTGGTCAGTGGATTTCCAGTGTCTTACAATAGATCTCGCTGCTTGGAGAATTTGGGTGGTTATGCAGTGGAGATGTTGAGGTATGGTATCAATGCCTATGTAAAGAGGAACTGCAGTCTGCTCACATAATTTGTAATAAAAACAAGTTCTGAAGCTTCCCTTCAACCACTTTGCAAAAAATATATATTTTTCTGTAGTTGTTAAATATGCTGCGGAAATCTCCCTCCACTAAGTCTGCAACCATTTTAACTGTGGGTAGCTGAAGCTGCTGCCTGTTCACTTCCTGGATTTACACAGGCACACCTCCAGATCTCATTGGCCCTCTTATGCCTTATCCTGTGACGCCCACCCCCTTCCTGGCAAACTCCAGAGCTGTGGATGTCATAAGCCTAGTCTAATGACCAGACAAACAGGAAGTGGGCTGTATAAGGTATTTACTGGCAGGAAAAAAAAGTTTTACTATCCAAAGTCAAAACGGCAGACGATTAAATGGATGAGAATAATCACTGAAGGTCCGCTTTAACGAATGCAAGTTCCGGGATGTTGGGATGCCGTTAACCTCAGATAGTAGATGAGCTATCTTCAAAAGTTTTAATCTTGGTGCACTCCCAAAATATGTAATATATGGTCCCTGGACATCCACATTCCCTCCAACAGGAGGGTGGAGTGGTTGTATCATATGTGTGAATTTGAGAAGGGGTGATCTATCTAAGGATGAGTTCCCATAGGATAGAAGAGTGAGGTACTCTGTGGGTGGATGCTAGAGCTGCTTGCCACTGAAAGTCCCTAAAAGAGCAGTCTAAATACCATTCCTATATGTCAGAGGACATGGTGTACTAAAGGATGTGTTGCTCTGTAACATGTTGTAAAAGAGGGTGATACTGTTGATGGATACGTTTATTGTTGGGTGCAGCTATACTTTTTCTGGTACATGGTTGTGAAGCAGACAGTGGTTTATTTGTAGATATTTGAAGTAATCTGCGGTAGGTAGAGAACTCTTTTTTTTTTTTTTTTTTTTTTTTTTGCCAAGTTTGAAGTGCACACATTTCCCTCCCTCCTGCACGAGGTGCTACGGAGTGATGGGTGGCTTAAGTTGCATTATGGGTCATTTGTTTTTTCTTGCAGGACAAGGCCTAAGCACAGCCACCAAAAGGGAAATGTGCAATTTGCGGAAGCAAATTACGCTCCTCATGGAGCAAAGCGGTTTGCCGCACCTGTATAGAAGGCCTAGTTAAGGATGACCCGATAGTCTCTTGTTAGACTACCGACTTCTGTTCGAGATGAGTTTACGTTTAGCGCATTTAAGACTCTCTAATTGACAAGATTCAGGTCCCTGCAGAGAGTCTGTCTTCAATTAGGACTTCAGTCGGTAGCGCTCCACAGTGCGGAGAGAAGACTCGGAGGCTGAAGCCAGATCTACCCGTTCTCTGGAAGGGTCAGATACAGGGCCCAGGGATAGAGAATCTGCAAGGGGCTCGGGGTGTAAGTTATTGGATGACATAGATGACTTATTAAAGTCTATCTATTCGACACTTGAGATGGAAGAGGAGGTACAATTGTCTAAGCATGACCTTATGTACAAAGGTTTGCATAAGAAGTCTGCGTTTTTCCCGTGCAAAGTTCCCTTCTTGATACTATCAAGCTGGAGTGGGAAAATCCAGAAAAAACCTTTCTTTTCTGGTAACCTAAAAAGGTTTTCATGTGAAGAGGACACAGCGCAGCCATGGAACAAAATACCCAAGTTGGACGCAACTCTTGTATAAAAAAAACTCGGACCTAGCATTTGAAGATATGGGCAAGCTTAAATATCCGATGGATAAAAGAGGGGGATATCCTTCACAGAGCCTGGGATTCAGCCATTGGCAATCTTAAGCCAGCTGTGGCCTCCACTTGTGTAGCCAGAAGTTTAGAAGTTTGGTTGACACAGATACAAACACATTTGTTGGCAGGTACCTCTAGAGAGCAGATTCTGAAATCTTTCCCTCTTTCGTGCAGTGGGGTTTTTGGCTGATTCTTCCAGAGTCTGTAAGAATGACCTCTAGGACCTCAGCCTTAGTGAATTTGGCCAGAAGAAGCCTATGGCTTAAAACCAGGTCAGGCAACCCCGGTTCAAAGTTACGCCTATGTGGTCTTCCCTTTTTGGCAGTCATCTTTTTGGCCCAGGTCTGCAAGATGGCGCTGGAATGTACGGCAGATAGAAAAAAGGCCTTTCCAGAGAATAAGAAAAAGCCAACAGCCAGAATTTTTTTTTTTTTTTTTTGCGGCCAGAGTAGGCAACAAGGTCCTAGAGAAAGGGACAGTAGGCCCAAAAAACATTGGACAGGGCAGAGGTAGAGGGGGCATCAAGTTTAACCCTCAACAACCTGCCAAGCCACAGTGACTTGTGTCTCCCAGTGGGAGGAAGGTTAAGGGATTTTCTCCCACAGTGGGCAGCAGTCGCCTCAAGTCCATTCATCCTGGACCTAGTGACCAATGGGTACAGGCTGGAATTTGCTTGCCAGCCACTGAAGTGATTATTGGTCACCTTCCCTCCCCAAGATCAGGAAAAGGCGAGGGCCCTTGGTCTCCAAATTGGAGACTTGTTAGATCAAAAGGTCCTAATCCCTGTTACCTGGTCGGATCAGGGCAAGGCATTTTATTCCCATATATTTGTCATCAGAAAGCCATCAGGAAAATATTGGCTTATCCTGAACCTCCGGTCAAAAATCTGCTTTGCCCAAACTGCTTCATGGCCACTTTTGGATTTGAGGGATGCCTACCTGCACATCCCTATCCATCCAGCCTTCCAAAGATTTTTGAGACTAGCAGTCAAGATGGGAACGGAGATTTTGGCACTTTCAGTTTCAAGCCCTTCCCTTCGGTCTGTCCTCAGCCCCATGCATTTTTATAAAAGTGTTAAGGGAGGTGTTGGCTCAGTTATGGTTAAAGGCGATAACTATTATCCCTTACCTGGATGACCTCCTAGTGGTGACAGTCATACCAAAAGTTTATTAGTGTATCTCCAGACTGTACAAGACTTCCTTCAATCTCTCTAGACTGGTTATTAAAGGGAAGTCTTCCTTAATTCCAGCCCAGAAAGTGACATATCTGGGGTACGAATTTTGCTCAGTAGACCAAAATTTTTCTCCCGCAGGAGAACATCTCAACAATGCAAACAATGTCGGCCTTACAGATCAGTCGGTCTTGCTGAGAGGTTTCAAGAGCAGTGGGTCTGATGACCTTGTGCTTTCCCGAGGTGCGATGGGCAAGATTTCATAAACGCCAATTACAGCCATTTCTATTAAGGAACTAAGACTGAGATGCAAGTTCCCTGGAATCAAGGGTCTTGTTGCCCTCCAGGGTAAAAAGAAGCTTGTGCTGGAGGACAAACCTGCACCTAACGAGGTCTACCACTGTCCATTCCTATATCCCAGAGGATCACAACGGATGCAAGTTTCTGGGGATGGGGAGCCCACCTCAGCAACACAGTGGCACATGGAGAATGGTCCTCAAGGGAAGCAAGAGCTTCATTGAATCAGAGCCTTGCAGGCATTTCAGATGGAAATCAGGGGTCACAATCTCCAGATTCTATCCGACATTATCACTATATCACAAACAGGGAGGTACGAGGAGTCAGATACTTCAATCTATACCCCAGGAGATTTTATCATGGGCAGAAGGAAATCTAGCCTCAATTACAGCAGTGCACCTGAAGGGGGCACAAAACTGTCTGGCAGGTTATCTCAACTGCTACCGGGTAGATCAAGACAATTGGTCCCTTCATCCCGAAGTCTTTGCGGGTCTCACTGACGGATGGGGATGTCCCAAAGCGGACCTGTTCACAAATCAGAACAATCGCAAGACTGGTTCTTTTCTCTGAACCCAGCGGATCGATCATTGGGGGATTGATGCTCTGGTGAATCCATGGCCAATCGGCCTCTGTTATGCCTTCCCTGCTGATCAGGCTTCTTCCGGAAGTCCTCTGGAAATTCTAGAGGAAACGGATTTATCCTAATTGCCCCTTTCTGGCCCAAGAGGTCATGGTTTTCCCTGCTACAGACTCTGGTCTCGGAGCCTCCACTGAGTCTTCCGAAGAGAGACTTTTTTTTTTTTTTTTTTTTGTCACAGGGTCGCACCCACAGGTTTCCTTTTTAAGCTTGACTGCCTGGTATCTGAAGAAAAGATGCTAAGCGCCCAGGGGTTCTCTGACAAAATAGTCAAGACCCTGGTAAATTGCAGAAACAGTCACTAGAGCCATATATTCCAAGGTTTGGAAGAAATTTTAACTCATGGTTATCTGAAAATCAAAGATTAACTCATGATGTTCCTTTCTTCAGTTTTTTGAATTTTTTCAAGAGGGTGTCAACAAAGGTCTTTTAAGTTGGTACTTTTAAAGGTATAGGCAGTAGCTATTAGTGTTTTTCTCAATTTTTCTCTCCTGGAAAATCCCACTATAGCTAGGTTTTGTTTTTTTTTTTTTTTTTTTTTTTTTTTTTTTTTTTTTTTTTTCCAAATCCAATTTCTAGGTCCAGGCCAGTAGTGGTTAGAAGTTGTCTAACCTGGGATCTGTCCCTGGTGCTTCAAACGTTGGTAGAATTTCCTTTTGAGCCCCTAGAGCAGGGATATGCAATTGGTGGACCTGCAGCTGTTGCAAAACTACAAGTGTCATGCTTGTGGCTGTTGAAGTCTTGCTATGTCTCATAGGACTTGTAGTTCTGCAACAGCTGGAGGTCCGCTAATTGCATATCCCTGCCCTAGAGGATATTTCAGTTAAGTTACTTACCCTTTTTAAAAGTAATTTTTCTTGTGGCAATTACCTCAGCTCGCAGGGTGATTTACAGACCCTATTAGTGAGGGAGCCTTTCCTCACAATTTTTGAGGATTGGGTTTTTAGGCAAAAATCCTATGTCAGTTTTCAAAAGTGGCCAGTACGTTCCACAGATCCCAGGACATTGTACTGCCAACCTTTTGTAATTCGCCAAAGAGCGACAAAAGAATTTGTTTTTTTTAGATGTGAGAAGAATTCTTGTCTACCTTGAGGTCACCAAGACCTTTAGAAAAAGACGACTTGTTTGTCCTCTTTTCGGGAGCACACAAGGGAGAGTGCATCTAAAGCCACATTGGCTAGATGGATAAAGCAAGCCATTTCTGAAACTTACAAAATTAGGAAAGTTCCCCCGCTTTTTGTCACTGCGTACTCAACAAGAGCCTTGTCTGCGTCTTGGGCTGTAAGGGCTGGAGCCTCACTGGAACAAATTTGCAAGGCTGCCACATGGTCCAGTTATTTCAGCGGCACTTTACAGTCAATTTGGCAGAGCTATTCGGCCGCTAGTGGGACGCTTTTACCCCCTAGCACCCCCCTCGTCCTGCCAGCGCACTGCTCCAGTGTGAAAGCCCTCAGTGTTTTCACAGGAGCTATAGCAGTGGATTTCAGGGCGCTTTGCAGGTGCTATTTTTAGTGTTATAGCGCCTGCAAAGCACCCCAGTGTGAAAGGGGTCTTGGCATGTAATGTAAACATGAGATTCAGCAATATAAGGTCCTCCATTTGCTATGATTACTCTGTGTCCTATATTAAAGGTCTTTTGTTGCTTTTCAGGTCCTGGCCAACGGTCTGGATAACAAACTCCGTGAAGATTTGGAGAGGCTGAAGAAAATCAAGGCACACAGAGGCCTGCGTCACTTCTGGGGGTAAGTGACTGATTTGGGGTGGTCCCCCCCTTTTTTTTTTTTTTTTTTTTTTTTTTTCTCCAAAGCTTGTGTCCCTGTGTAGCAATTTTGGTGTTGAGTCTTGTAAACAAACATGTTCATTAATAGCTTGTGGATATTAAAGAGCACCAGTCACCTGGGACATTGTCTTTCAGTTTATCTGGTTGTTTGGGTTCTCAGACCTGCTTTAAGCTGAACTCTCAAAATATATGTTTGGATACAGCACCAGTGAAATATTATACCTCTAATAAAGGGTATCCTATGTCATGCTGGGTTACTGTACAAATCTTCCCTTCGTTGAAGCTGAATACCACACGGCAGCGATCTGCTGGTGTTGCAGGGATGAAAAGTGAACGATCCTGTCCGCCCTTTGTATTTATCTCACCTTGTCCATTCAATACCATCCTTGTTCCCAAATTACCAGGTGCGTGAATAGAAGGCAGGTAAACGGGGTCTCCCCCTGCACCATTTTTTAAACCAGTGTCATGCTGTAGACGGTGGTTACGCTGTGGTGCTACAGAATCCTCTTCTCTCCCAATTATCTGCCCCTGCTGTGCTTATGAGGGGCAGATTTGGGTGGATTGAAGGACATGAAAAAAAACAGGATATCCCATCATCCGTTCAGAAGGCCTTGTAGTAGTCTGTGAAAATGCAAGGAGACTTCTGAATGGACGAGACGGGGAAAGGGAGGGTGCACAGGATCCTTACTATTGCAACTGCTGCTTCTTATCCCTGTTGCACCAGAAGAAACACCGCTGTGTAGCATCTGACAGGACACGGAATACTTGGTTAATTGGTACTGAATCCCAAAAACTTACTGAAGTTCAGCTTTAAACATTTGTTACTGGTTAAAGTGGAACTCCACCCAAAAGTGAAGTTGGCTTTATGTACCCGTTCCCAATTTTGCCCCAATTAAATCTGTAACAAGTCTGCTGTTTTTAGATTTCAACATCCATGTCTCCATGCTTTCACTGGATGAATAAGTTAGTAGAGGTGCTTCAGCCATATTTTGAGAAATTAAGTCAGCAGCTACATCCTGTCCTCACCCAGCTGGCTTCTTCACCAGGCTTCAGCCACCAGCATACTATGTGTGGGTGGCTGACTGCTTGTGACTTCGCCAGCTGCTTACTTCATAAGCCCTGCTATGGCATCTGATTGGCCCTGCAGCTTTCTGGGACATGTCACAGCATTATGAGATGCTCACCTTGGAACAAAGCCCCCCCCCCCCCAGTGCTGTAAGTCACCGCTGAGGGCTGACCTGTTCTCCCCCACCTCTGCCGGGTTCATGAGTGTCGGCTATATGTGATTGGCTGTAATCGTGGTGATGTCACTCCCACACATGCATGTGGAAGCCGCCATTTCTGGCACAGGCTCTGAAGGTCCAGCACTGTAAGCCAGACCTTCAGAGCGCAACTCCACTTTAAAATGGGCTCATGTGATCAGACAAATATATATTTTAAATCTTTCTAGATTTTATTTCAATGTCTCATAATAAAGATATGTGGCAGTTGAGGTGACAGGCTACAAACCCCATGCTGCCCACTCCGGAGGGGTTGTTTTCTGTGAGGTTGGTGCTGGGGAGCTTGAGGATAGCAGCTGTGACACATGATGATCTGCTTTTACTTGCTGCAGTCACATTCCTGGTCAGTAACTCAGAATTAACATGACAGTCAGGTAAATAAAAATGTTCAGCTGGTGGTTGGCAATAGCAATCAATTTATTTCCCAGGTTTTCTTTTGTTTATCATTTTTTAGTTTTAGAAGTCGATACATAGGCGATTGTGGTACCAAAATGTGTTTCTGCTTTTGCATTGTTAATGCAATTATTTACATCATGTAATAAACTTAAATATATTCTTTTCTTCTGCAGTCTGCGTGTGAGAGGACAGCACACAAAGACCACCGGCCGTCGTGGACGCACTGTGGGTGTGTCCAAGAAGAAGTAAAATGTCTGCCTGTGCTGTTTGTTAATAAAGTCTGTTGTAAAAGAAAATTTTGGATTTTTTATTTTTTTATTTTACTATTAGGTGTGCTATAGGGATTTCTTGCCCTTCAGAAAACAGTAGGATCAACTTAATGTGAAGCTTCCCCCCCCCCCCCCCCCCCCCACCACCACAGCAGACCTAGGCTGGAAATAGCCTGTCTGAAGGAAGAATCTGAATGCAGCTTAAGGCCCCATACACACATAGATTATCTGCCGATTTTTGTCTTCAGATTTAGCAAAACCATATAATTTGAGTTAAAACCTTCAGAGTTTAAATTTTTTATGTAATCAGGCAGGCCTTTGTACTACATGGTTTTGGTAAATGTGAAGACAAAAATCTAATGTGTTTTTTATTTTTAAAAAAACAATTTTCCCTCAGTTCAGGCCGATAATTCTTAAACTTTTTTTTTTTTTTTTAGAAATCCTAAGCTGAGGAAAAAAATTAGCTTTTTTAAAAAAAAAAAAAAAATTAGATATTATGGCAAAGTACAAATATATATATTTATATTTGTACTTTGCCATAATATATAATTTTTTTTTTTTTTTTTCAAAATAGTCGCTTTTTTAGTTTTATAGCGTGAAAAGTAAAAACCGCAGAGGTGATCAAATGCCACCAAAAGAAATCTCTATTTGTGTGGTGGGGGAAAAAATGTCAATTATGTTTGGGTACAATGTCGCACCACTGTGCAAATGTCAGTTAAGCGACAGTGCTGTATTGCAAAAAATGGCCTGGTCATTAAGCAGCCAAATCTTCTGGGGCTGGTTAAGTGGTTAAAATGGTATTAAACCCAGAAGGAATTCAAATGATGCGGTGCCACTTTTCTGGTGAGGCCCTTTTCACACTTGTACAACTTGTCCTGCAACTTCGGACTGCAAAGTCACATGACTTGTGTAAAACCCCCCCCCCATGATTTCCAATGACAATCATTCGTATTAGTACGACTTCAAAGTTAGTACCTGCACTACCTTGGTCTGACTTTGATGCGCGTTACACAGGCATCCCCTGAAATCGCAGCTGCTAAATCGTGTGACTTTGAAGTCGCGGTAGTGTGAAAGGGGACTTAATCAGAGAGAAACTAGCTCAGACTTTGCGAAAGTGTCTTGTACATTTTTTTTTAAAAGTGCCTCAGCATGAGCCAAATTCAAGTGGGTGTTCTAGACGGGATTCTTAGCCCATTTTACAATGCAAGAGACACTTTAGCAAAGTCGGCCTTCACCAGTCTATGAATTCCATTGACTTTTTTTTTTTTTTAATTTATAAGACTCTTTTAATATAAAGTTCTCAAGACTGAGTGTCCTACATGTTCCATGAAATGGGGGACCTTTTCAATGTTGAAGTTGGCCAACTTGCTTTAAACTTACATTTTTGACACCTGTCATTATCAGGATGAGGCTTTTTTAAAATTTTTTTTTTTTTTTTTTAAATGGCTCTTAAAGAGTACCTTCAGTATTACCCACTCCGTATCTTTCTCGCTCTGCCCACTGCTTACCTGGTGGTGGTCTAGGCACAATTCAGATGCTCACCCAGCATTGTCCTGATATCTGGCTGTCAACAGACGCCGCTGGCTCAGGTGTCACCATCTAACTTGTGACCTCATCGAAAGGCCTGCTGGTGGGGCCTCGCAATGACGTACTTCTTGGGCAGCCTTGCTCCTACTTCTGGATGAATAGCTAAAGGGATATGTGATGTGCATATCCCAGGAGGCCTAACTAACACTATGCACATCATTAATCTAAGGTCGGGTATCTCCAAACTACAGCCCTCCAGCTGTTGTGGAACTACATGTCCCATGAGGCATTGTAAAACTGACATTCACAGGCATGATGGGAATTTAGTTCCTGAACTGGAGGGCAATAGTTTGGAGACCCCCCCCCCAAAAGTAAATAAAAATGAACACTGCCCAATTTGTGGAGGTGGGTTGATAGTAAAGTGAAGGTCCACTTTAACCCCCTTTTTCACCTCCCAGCTCGCTAAGATTTCTAAAAGCTGGGAGGCAGACATTTGAGTCATGTGACTGCTGTTTGGTGGCAATCGCATGATAGGAAACCCCGACTATAAGACCCCATTCACACTGGGGCGTTTTTCAGGCGCTTTAGCGTTAAAAAAAAGTGCCTGGAAGAAGCCTCATCTGCAATCCCAATGTGAAAGCCTGAGTGCTTTCACACTGGGGCGCTGTGCTGGCAGGGCGTCAAAAAAAAAAAAAAAAAGTCCTGCAAGCAGCTTCATTGCAGCGCTTTTGTGTTTTTGCCACCGGGCTGGGTGCGCTGATGGCCTGAAAAACGCCCCAGTGTGAAAGGGGTCTTAAGCAGCATTTTTCGGGCGCTGGCAGTGTGAAAGGGCTCGGGCTTTCACATTGGGATTGCAGATGAGGCTTATTTCAGGCGCTTTTTTTTAACACTAAAGTGCCTGAAAAACGCCAGTGTGAAAGGGGTCTAAGTATGCATCAGGAGCTTGCCGATTCCCACTGGCTACCATGCTGGGAGCTCCCAGGGAGCGTTCTCTCAGCACAGTGATGCCCTGTACACACGGTCAGACTTTGTTCGGACATTCCGACAACAAAATCCATGGATTTTTTCCGACGGATGTTGGCTCAAACTTGTCTTGCATACACACGGTCACACAAAGTTGTCGGAAAATCCGATCATTCTGAACGCGGCGACGTAAAACACGTACGTCGAGACTATAAACGGGGCAGTGGCCAATAGTTTTCATCTCTTAATTTATTCTGAGCATGCGTGGCACTTTGTGCTCCGGATTTGTGTACACACGATCGGAATTTCCGACAACGGATTTTGTTGTCGGAAAATTTTATAGCCTGCTCTCAAACTTTGTGTTGGAAAATGTGTGATGGAGCCTACACACGGTCGGAATTTCCGACAACAAGGTCCTATCACACATTTTCCGTCGGAAAATCCGACCGTGTGTACGGGGCATGAATGGTTTACTTGGGGCCGCATATATGCGTGTGACGGCCATCAAGAGGTTAAAGCCCAACTCTATGCACAAGAATAATACCCTTGCAGTGCAGAGGTGCATTAAAGTTTAAGTTGTGGCCAGAATTTCAATAGAAGTCTTTTCTTCCTCTGCCTTCCCAATGTGCTTCTCTCCTGCCTGGTCTTTGGCAGCTTTGAATCTTCACCTCTGTTCAAAGTTTTAGAAAAATACAATGAAAGTTCATATCCCATCATGCACTGCCTTACAGCATCAAAGAATAGGGTGTGCTTTATGACTCTGGACCACACTTTTTTTTTTTTTTTTTTGTGATCTCCTTTAGATCTACCATTAGCCATGTAGTGCAAGGCTAATTTTGTTTAAAATTGAATGGATTGTTCAGCTATGGTTCCTCCTATTCTATAGTTCTAGTAAATCTAAGGAAAGGTCATGCAGAGATTGCATAGTCAAGTGTATTGATCGGCTTTATAGAAGTACATGGAGTGGATTAGAACACTCGGCTGTACCTGTTCTTGTGTGAACACACCAATCTTTGCAGCACTTTCAGGCTCCATTCACATCTAGTAGCAGCGCAAGTTTTTTTTTTTTTTGGTGCATTTTTCCTGCATCATGCATAGGGCACCCCATTGAGTTTTTAATGGGCTGCTCTAGGTGCAACTAATGCGGGAAAAGTAGCTCATGGGGCATTTAGATGGGTTGCGGTTTGCATGTTTGTTTACCCTGCGTTTTGTTGCAGATTTTTGCACGCACCAAAATGTGCGTTCACATCTGCGTTTGGGGTGCCGTTGACAATAAGTCCTCATGCACACGGACGTTTTTACAGCTGCTTTTTTGAGCTTTTTTTGCAGCTTAAAAAGGCCTGTCTGTTAGTCTATGGCTTCATGCCCACCTAGGTGTTTTTGAGCTGCAAGTGGCATAGGCGTTTTTAAGCTGTAAAAAAAAACCCAGGACCAGTGGGTTCTGAAAGACGTTTTTCAGCTGTAAAAACGCTCTAACGCTGAAAAACGCTCAAAAACGTCATTCACCAACGTTTTTTAGCGTTTTTGATCCATTGAAAAAAAAAAAAAAAAAAAAAAAAAACGTGCAAAAACGCTGAAAAAAGCTTAAAAAAGTTAAAAAAAAAAATCACTGCAAAGATACTGGCGTTTTCATAACGTTTTAACAGCCTGTGTGCATGAGAGCTTAATGGCACAGAAAGTGTGACTAGTTAATTTTTGGAGTATAAAGGGGTCTTGCACTATACAGTCTGATGGTACAAAATCAGTATCTGACTTGCTCCTGATTAGCACACTCAGCCAATGGCTGAGAGCGCTGACCAGAGTGTTCTGGCTGGGGAGGGGGCATCCCCCTGTCAGAACACAACCGCACAGCAGGGGCGATCGCTGTGCTATCATCGGATTGTTAATACAGTGGCTCCGACCAGAGCTGTCAGACAAAATAAAACTTGTGGTGTGTACTAGGCTTAAAGCGGAGGTCCGCCGATAATACAATTTTTTTTTTTTTAAAACAATTTAGACCCTTGCATATGGTCAATGTTACACTCACATGTTTGGTAACAGATATCCCCTGATGTCCGGTTTGGTAGCAAAAACATAGTTTTAATATCTGTTGCTGGCAGGTTTCATCTTGCTTGTGGGCATGTGAAGCCCACAAGCATAAACTTCTTGGATATGGTGAATGCTGAGCTACCAGCATGCACTGCTCGTTCCCGCGCACGCTTAGTTTGTATGGCGCGGAGCGCTGTAAACTTCCATGTTGCCATCACAATGGGAGGTTCCCGCCCCATTGTGATGGCAACAAAGAACACAACACACACAATTTGCGGCGGGCATCTGCACTGACTCCTGGGAATAATGACACAGAGCTCCCAGGAGACAGTGCGGCGCCGGATATTACGACCATACCCGCGGGGGTCATAGACAGGAAACGAACAAGAAAGCATGGATATACAGATACAGATTAACACCCTGTTAAAAAAAAAAATTTCTTCCATTTAACAATGTAAGTAATGCGATGGAGCTAAACTTAGAAATTTGTGTGGACCTCCGCTTTAATGTTTTATTTTCTGTTATAATATTTTTTTTTGTACATCTGATGATTTTGGCGTTTGCTGCGATCAAAATCATATATATATATTTTTTTTTTGTCTACATTTTTTCTAAATTTTAAAGGAAAAATGAGCCGCAAACAAGGCCAAAAAAAGCAGTAAGAGTGCTGCTGGGAGAGGGAGAGCTTTGAGCTGTGTACTTGAGCAGCGGGTGGGACGTTCTGTCTCTGCACCCTCTGAGCTCAGCTCACCTCCCATAAAGCTGAGGTGAACGGGAGTGAAGACTGCTGGTGGTAAAGATCCTGGCACACAGCAGACATTTGCACGTCACCAGCTGTTCCAGGATTTACCTCCTAGAACCAGCAGCACAGTTCATAGCAAAAGTGGTGCTACCACCTCTGCCACTGCTGCTGGTAGCATGGTGCCCATTGGTACCTTTTTTTGGAAGAGGGCGGGCCAAAGGGGTTCCCAGTGCACATACATTTGTGCAGCCAAAGCTGGAGATCCTGGCCATGCAGCAGGAAACATGTCAGGAGCGGTGCAAGTAACAAGTCTTGCCTAAGGGCGCAAAATAGTCTAGCACCGGCCCTGGATGCATGCATATTCTTAGCCCCCAAGTGCATAACTTTACATTTATCAAGAGTAAACCTCCTTTGCCACATAGTTATCCAATTAAACAGAGCATTGAGGTCGGCTTGTAAATTGGAGACATCCTGAAAGGACGTTATTCCATTACCTAGCTTGGTGTCATCTGCAAACACTGAAATTGTTCTTTTAATCCCAGATCCTATATCATTTATATCATTACCCTCCCACGGCTTCGGAAACCGGCCCAACGGCTCAGGAGAAAGCCAGCAACCTGCTGGAAAAAAAAAAATGGTACCGGTGACATCTTCAGCCAAAATCCCGGTAAACCACTTGTAGACTGTACGTATATACAGTATATGTATTGCGGTCGGCAAGTGGTTAAAATGGTTCTAAAATTTCAACGTTTTTCATTAATGCATTCCATGCATTAAGGTAGAAAATCTTCTGCAACCAGTTTCCTCCTCCAGCCCCTCACAAATACTTACTCTTGATCCAGCAATGTGAACCTGGGTCTCTCTCTCTCCTCATTGGCTTAGATACAGCAGCTGCAGCCATTGGCCATCAATCACAGCCAGTGAGCCAATAAGGAGAGAGTACGGGGCGGGCTGAGACATGCTCTGGAAATGGAGGGAGTACAAAGAAGGGCAACAAAGATAATAAAGGGTCTGGAGGATATTAGTTATGAGGAAAGGTTGCGAGCACTGAACTTATGAGAGTTTCCACCATCCCTGCACTGAGTTCCCGGGTCTGTACCCCTGCTGTGCCCATTATGAGAGGTTCCACCATCCCCGGCTGAGTTCCCGGGTCTGTACCCCTGCTGTGCCCATTATGAGAGGTTCCACCATCCCTGTGCTGAGTTCCCGGGTCTGTACCCCTGCTGTGCCCATTATGAGAGGTTCCACCATCCCTGTGCTGAGTTCCCGGGTCTGTACCCCTGCTGTGCCCATTATGAGAGGTTCCACCATCCCTGTGCTGAGTTCCTGGGTCTGTACACCCGCTGTGCCCATTATGAGAGGTTCCACCATCCCTGCACTGAGTTCCCGGGTCTGTACACCTGCTGTGCCCATTATGAGAGGTTCCACCATCCCTGTGCTGAGTTCCCGGGTCTGTACCCCTGCTGTGCCCATTATGAGAGGTTCCACCATCCCTGTGCTGAGTTCCTGGGTCTGTACACCCGCTGTGCCCATTATGAGAGGTTCCACCATCCCTGCACTGAGTTCCCGGGTCTGTACCCCTGCTGTGCCCATTATGAGAGGTTCCACCATCCCTGTGCTGAGTTCCTGGGTCTGTACCCCTGCTGTGCCCATTATGAGAGGTTCCACCATCCCTGCACTGAGTTCCCGGGTCTGTACCCCTGCTGTGCCCATTATGAGAGGTTCCACCATCCCTGTGCTGAGTTCCTGGGTCTGTACCCCTGCTGTGCCCATTATGAGAGGTTCCACCATCCCTGCACTGAGTTCCCGGGTCTGTACCCCTGCTGTGCCCATTATGAGAGGTTCCACCATCCCTGTGCTGAGTTCCTGGGTCTGTACACCCGCTGTGCCCATTATGAGAGGTTCCACCATCCCTGCACTGAGTTCCCGGGTCTGTACCCCTGCTGTGCCCATTATGAGAGGTCCCACCATCCCTGTGCTGAGTTCCTGGGTCTGTACACCCGCTGTGCCCATTATGAGAGGTTCCACCATCCCTGCACTGAGTTCCCGGGTCTGTACACCTGCTGTGCCCATTATGAGAGGTTCCACCATCCCTGTGCTGAGTTCCCAGGGCTGTACACCCGCTGTGCCCATTATGAGAGGTTCCACCATCCCTGTGCTGAGTTCCCGGGTCTGTACACCCTCTGTGCCCATTATGAGAGGTTCCACCATCCCTGTGCTGAGTTCCCGGGTCTGTACACCCGCTGTGCCCATTATGAGAGGTTCCACCATCCCTGCACTGAGTTCCCAGGTCTGTACCCCTGCTGTGCCCATTATGAGGGGTTCCACTATCCCTGTGCTGAGTTCCCGGGTCTGTACCCCTGCTGTGCCCATTATGAGGGGTTCCACTATCCCTGTGCTGAGTTCCCAGGGCTGTACACCCGCTGTGCCCATTATGAGGGGTTCCACTATCCCTATGCTGAGTTCCCAGGGCTATACACCTGCTGTGCCTACTATGAGGGGTTCCACCGTCCCTGTGCTGACTTCCCGAGTCTGTACACCTGCTGTGCCCATTCTGAGGGGTTCCGCCATCCCTGTGCCAACATTTCTGTACTCATCTGACACAAGTCAAGAGCCAAAGTCACACCCATCCAAAGTTGCAATGTAAAGTCGCAATGGAAATCACACAAGTGTGAATGCAGCCTCATTGCTGCCACCAGTAATATAAAACAAGTTCTTAATACATCATGCGGGTTTGCCGGAGTGGAGAGGGGACGGGAAGCGTTGTGTGAAATTGTGGCTGTTGGCAAAACTGGACCATGTGAGGGCCGGTGGCAATGCTGCAGAGAGAAGATCGCCCTCCAAAGCTTTGCCACCGGAGATGAGGCTACTGGCGGATCACCAAATATTTACTGTCCAGTTTTATAGCTGAAACCAAAACAGTTTTATTTGGGTTTACTGACACCTTAACCCTTTTACTGCCATCAGTATAGGGTTTTACACACTCACAGCTGTACAGCCGCCTGATCATTTCCATAGACCCCACCATCTCACTTGTGGGCCCGGAAACCTGCATGCCAGTTGTCGCTGATCTCCCCTGGCTAGTAAGAACCCAGAAGCGATCGGGTGAACAGCACTTCAGGTTTTTGCTGTCCCTTTCCCTGGGAAAGAAGCTTATAGCGCACGATCTGTGCTTCATTAGCTTCAGTGGAGTGCAGGGGCGATATCAGGGCTTTAATAGACCCCTGATGTCTCAGGAAAGAGAACCTGTCACATTGAAATTACACATAGGGAGCCATTGGTCTCTTTTCAGGTTAAAAGCGTCAGAGCAAGGAAGTTCTAGGTTGGCCTTCTGTATAAGTACCTGGAACAATAACGTTTTTAAAAAAATGCTTATACTTATACTGGATGTGGCACCAGATTGGCATAATATTACCGTTCCCTTTTTTTCTCCTTCATAGGGGGGGGGTGAGAGGGGATGCTAGGACATGTAGTCCTTCATAAAGGAGGGGGGGGGGGTGACAGGGGATGCTGGGTCATGTAGTCCTTCATAAAGGAGGGGGGTGACAGGGGATGCTGGGACATGTAGTCCTTCATAAGGGGGTGACAGGGTGACAGGGGATGCTGGGACATGTAATGTAGTCCTTCATAAGGGGGTTGTGAAAGGGGATGCAGGGACATGTAGTCCTCCATAAGGGGGGGGGGGGGGTGACAGGGGATGCTGGGACTTGTAGTCCTTAATACGGGGGGGTGACAGGGGATGCTGGGGCACATGTAGTCCTCCATACAGGAGGGCGGGGGGATGCTGGGTCATGTAGTCCTCCATACAGGGGGGTGGGGGGATGCTGGGACATGTAGTCCTCCATACAGGGGGGTGGGAGGTGCTGGGACATGTAGTCCTCCATACAGGGGGGTGGGGGGGATGCTGGGACATGTAGTCCTCCATACAGTGGGGATGCTGGGACATGTAGTCCTCCATACAGGGGGGTGGGAGGTGCTGGGACATGTAGTCCCCTATACAGGGGGGTGGGGGGATGCTGGGACATGTAGTTCTCCATACAGCGGGGATGCTGGGACATGTAGTCCTCCATACAGGGGGGTGGGGGATGCTGGGTCATGTAGTCCCCTATACAGGGGGGTGGGGGGATGCTGGGACATGTAGTCCTCTATACAGCAGGGATGCTGGCACATGTAGTCCTCCATACAGGGGGGTGGGGGGATGCTGGGACATGTAGTTCTCCATACAGGGGGGTGGGGGGATGCTGGGACATGTAGTTCTCCATACAGGGGGGTGGGGGGATGCTGGGTCATGTAGTCCTCCATACAGGGGGTGGGGGGGGGGATGCTGGGTCATGTAGTTCTCCATACAGGGGGTGGGGGGGATTCTGGGTCATGTAGTTCTCCATACAGGGGGTGGGGGGGGGATGCTGGGTCATGTAGTCCTCCATACAGGGGGGTGGGGGGATGCTGGGTCATGTAGTCCTCCATACAGGGGGAATGCTGGGTCATGTAGTCCTCCATACAGGGGGGATGCTGGGACATGTAGTCCTCCATACAGGGGGGTGGGGGGATGCTGTTTCATGTAGTCCTCCATACTGTTTGTGTATGATGGAGGGGGAGAAGAGTGTATTACTTGCTGTACTCCCCGGAACACACGGTGTTTCTGTACAGAGACATTTCTGTGTCAGCAATCCCCTCCTCCTCCTCCTCTACACACTGCTGTATACGGTTGTTCTGCCAAAAACGCCAAATCTCATGCACTGTGGGGGTGTTCCGTCAGATTAAGCGACCTGTCAGAATTGGTCACGGAAGTGACGTTCTGTCACCGCCATCTTGCTACACCCCGCACTCCTCCACAGAAAGGCTACACTGTGAAGGGGAAAAGCGACCGGAAGTGACGTGGTGGAGTTTTCCGCAGAACAGAGGTGGGTAGTGTCCTGTCCTCCATGCGTTCCAAGCTGGTTCCTGTTTAAACTTTATTGCTCATTTCCGGCTTCCTCAGTGGAGTCCAGCATGGCGCCGTTAAAGCCGCAGAAGCGGGTAAGACACACGTGTGTGGAGAGTTTCCTGGGATTGCAGCCTTTCCCCGGCCTCAGGAGGGGAGGGTGGTCCCAGCGGGGGAAGGACTACAAGTCCCAGCGATTCTGGAATGCCTTCCCTCAGTAGGTCCACGTTAGGACATTCATCTGCTGGAGTGCAGTGTCCGTGCTGTGATCAGTGTGTTCCAATGGGACTCCACAGATATTCAGGGACTACAAGGCCCAGCATGTTACAAGAGCCCTGCTGACAAGGCATGCTGGGATTTGTAGTCTCCTTCTCTGCTCGTGTCCTGTGTTTATCCCTCATAGAGATCCCTGAGCCCAGTCCTGTGATGTGTATAGAGATCACACCGATACATTGTAACATAATGGAACTCCTTCATTCCCAGACTGTACTGCCCCCTCCTGGACAAAGGCTCTCAATGCTGTGATAGTTTGAATGACAATTACTCCGTCATATTAATACATTTTATTTCAAATTATGGGACTAAGCTCTTGATGGTATTTCATTGCTACTTTTTACTATATAAAGGGGAAAAGGACAAAAAATGTAAAAAAAACCTGATGTTCTGACTGTCTGTGGGATTTATTGAGGCCCTAAAATGCCCCCAGAATTGCTTAGTGTGGCACATAGAATGTATAGTGCGGGGGTCAGGACTATGTAGTGCGCCGTAATTACCCCATAACTGTTGGTGGTCAGTAAGGATGAGCTCCGGTGTGTTCGCACACTCCACATGTAGAGCCCGCCAGGAAGTCGGCACGGCGCTGCGCTAATCACAGGCAGTGAGACATTTCCTGATCTCTGCAGCTGCACATCGGGACAATGTCTCACAGCTTGTGATTAGCGCAGTGCCGACTTCCTGGCGGGCTCGTCACATGCTGTTTGCAAACGCGCCTGAGCTCATCCTTAATGGTCAGTACTGTGTATCCATTAGCCACTTACTGACCGTGCTATAGCTGAATGAAGGCTACAGCCCAGCTGGCCAGTTCTGGGGGACATCATATGACATCCTCCTGTGAACGTGCCCATGACGGCGTGCTGTGTGATCACAGGGTCCCCTGGACACTGCTGATCACAGATTGAGGTAAAAAGCCAATCAGCGGCTCTTTACCCCGTGATCAGCAGTGTCCAATCACAGCTGATCACAATGTAAACAGAAGCTGGTTATTGGCTTTTCTTTCCTCTCACTGACAGCATGAGGAGAGGAGAAGAGAGCCGATTGGGGCTGGGAGATTTTCTAAAAAAAAAAAAAAAAATCTGAAATTTTCTTAAAAAGAACTCGATTCACGATTGGAATCAAGTTTTTTTTTTTTTTTTTTTGGACACCTCGTCGGTCCTGAGGAGCTGCGGGCAGGAGTTTTTAGGTGAGGCCACGGCTTCTGGCCTAGTCCGCGGCGTCCGGCCTCGCGGACTAGGCCGAAGCCGCGGCCTCGCCTAAAAACTCCTGCCCGCAGCTCCTCAGGACTGGTGCGGTGAGAAAAAAAAAAAATCAATTTGCTTAAATTTTGAATCGATTTGACCTCTCAACTCAATTCAAGATTTGAATTGATTTTTTCCCTAGCCCTAGAGCCGATAACCAGTTTGTGTAAAAGGGACATCTACACTGATTATCAGTGCAGTCTCATCAGTGCCCATTAGTGCCTCCTCGTCAGTGCCCATCAGTGTCTATTAGTACAGCATATCAGTGCCCATTAGTAGTGCCTATTAATGCCCATTGGTGCCTTCCCATCAGTGCCCATTAGTGCCTCCGCATTAGTACCTCCTCATCAGTGCTGCCTCATCAGTGCCCATTGGTGCCTCCCCATCAGTGCCTATTAGTGCCTCCCCATTAGTACCTCCTCATCAGTGCTGCCTCATCAGTGCCCATTGGTGCCTCCCCATCAGTGCCTATTAGTGCCTCCCTATTAGTACCTCCTCATCAGTGCAGCCTATCAATGCCCATTAGTAGTGCCTATTAATGCCCATTAGTGCCTCCTCATCAGTGCCCTTTAGTGCTGCCTCATCAGGGCCGCCTTGTCAGGGCACATCAGTGAAGGGGAAAAATTACATGTTTGCAAATTTTTTAAATGATAAAGTTTTTTTTTGTTCAATTAAAAATGTTTAGTCTTTTTTTTCATTTATTTAGCAAAAAAAATCCCAGTGGTGATTAACCTCTTTGCAGCCGAGCTTTAGCCGAATGACGGCTACAGCATGGCCGCACTTTGCCAGGAGGCCGTCATATGACGCGCTCACGCTGCCTTGTGCACCGTCTGCAGTGTGCATCAGCTGTGATCGCTGCATCCTTCCTATGCAGCTGATCACAGGTCGGGGGAAAAGAGCCAATCACAGCAGCTCTTCACCATGTGATCAGCTGTGGTCAGTTACAGCTGATCCCAATGTAAACAGGATTTGCCGGTTATAGGTAATCCTCCCCTCACGCTGACCGCACGTGAGGAGAGCCGGAAACCAGCAAATCCGCACAGTGCAGAGCAATTACTTATTTAGAAAATTTTGTAATAGAAACTAAGAAAAACTTTTTTTTTTAATTTTCAGGCTTTTTTTGTTTGTTTTGAAAAAAAAAAAAAAAAAAACAGTGGTGATTAAATACCATTAAAAGAAAGCTCTATCTGTCTCAACAAATGATAAGAATTCCATATGTGTACAGTGTAGCATGACTGCACAATTGTCATTCAAAGTGTGACAGCGCTGAAAGCTGAAAATTGTCCTGGGCAGGAAGGGGGGGAAGTGGTTAGTATTGAAGTGGCTGTAACTGAATGCTAAACTTTTTTTCTTTAGGGCTCATTCTCACCATAAGGTCTCATGCACACTGCCAGCAGAGTTTTGGCTGAGAAAATATCTGACGCCTTTAAATGTGTCGAGACCCGTTTAGGTGTGTCAAGTGCTTGGGCATTAATTCATTTAATTCGCCTGAATAATACATTTTTCTGGGTATTGAAATTAATTAGTGCTCAAGGACTAAAAGTGCCTAGCATTAGTGATTGTAGAGTCCTCCTTTTTTTTAATTTTCTTTTTTTAATAACAAACATGTTATACTTACCTCCTCTCTCTGCAGTTGGATTTGCATAGAGCAGGCCAGATCCTCTTCTGTGCTCCTGTCCCCTCCCTCCTGTCGAGTGCCCCCACAGCAAGCAGCTTGCTATGGGGTCACCCGAGCCGAGCTGCAGCTCTGTGTGTCCATTCAGACACCGAGCTGCCGTTCGGCCCCGCCCCCTCTCTCCCATCATTGGCTAACTGACTAATTGACAGCCGCTGGAGCCAATGGGGCCGATGCTGCTGTTCCTCATCCAATCAGGAGGGAGAGTCCTGGAAGGCTGAGAGATTTGTGGACATCGCTGGACAGAGAGGGGGCCCAGGTAAGTATTAGGGGGTGCTGGGGAGGCTGCTACACACAGAAGGCTTTTTATCTTAATGCATGGAATGCATTAAGATAAAAAACCTTCTGCCTTTACAACCCCTTTTAAGGCATGTTTAGACACATTTACGCGTTTTTTTTTTTTTCTGCCAATACGCCATTGCTCCTGGATATGCTGTTAGTGGTGTTTTTTTTTTTCTCTGCCTCTAAACACCTATGTGTAAATTGTCTCCTCATCCCATGCTCGTCTCCAGGACTTCTCCAGAGCCTCTCCCATCCTGTGGAACTCTCTACTTAATCTGTCCGGTTATCTCCTACCACTTTTAGGTGATCCCTAAAAACTCATCTATTCAGAGAAGCCTATCCAGCCTTCAGCTAATAACTGAACTTTTTTTTCTCCCTTCAGTTCATCCCTCACAGTTATTAACTTTTTGTTCCATTTACCCCTCTCTATTAGATTGTAAGTTCCCAGGAGCAGAGCCCTCCTAACCCTCTTGTATTGAATTGTATTGTAACTGCACTGTCGCTCTTTATATTGTAAAGTACCGCGCAAACTGTTGGCACTGTATAATAATAATGTGTGCATGGACAAATATGCTAACATAGAGGGTTGTTTAGAGACCGGAAAAAAAAAAACAACAGCGCTAAAAACAAATCTTCCACCTCAGTGGTAATGTCTTATGATTCAAGCTACCCCTCCTCCCTAAGACGATGCATGAAAACATACATTTGAAACCTGTGCAGGGATTAAAGCTGAATACTATACTTACCTTTCCCTGGCACCTAGGCAAGGGTGACGTCATCCTCCTTTTAGCCGATCCCAGAGAAGATGATCCTGCACTTCGATACCAACGAGATTTTGGCTACCCTGCATTCCCCGGGATCATGTCGGCTCGGAGGATGACGTCAACTGTGTACTGCAGAAGTCAGGGAAAGGTGAGTATATTATTTGTTCCCCTCCCCCAAGGGTACTTTATGTAGCATTAAGGGAAAGGGGGCTACAATGAATAAGTGGACCTTACCTGATGGGCAAGGTCCTCTTTAACTACCACACATGTTCAGGAGACCGGTACCCATCTGTACTATTGGTGGTAGGTAACTGTTGGTGGAAGATGTCTTTGATTCTCAGATTGATGAATTACAAATTCTAGATGACCTTTTCTCCCATAGAAAGCCAAGAGATACTATGAGGACGAAGAGGAGGAGGAGAAGCGTCCCCTGCCATCACAGAGAAATGACCAGAAACAGAAAAGAGGGAAGAAGAAACAAGAACATGGAACAACATGGAATCAGGGGAAGATGGGCGGGAAAGATGTGATATCCGGGGTAAGGCAACACTACTTCTGTGTACACCAGTGTTTCTCAACTCCAGTCCTCAATGCACCTCATGTTTTCAGGATTTCCCTGAGATGAAACAGCTCTGGTAATTACTAAGGCAGTGAAGCTGATCAAATCACCTGTTCAAAATAATGGGAAGCCTGAAAACATGACCTGTTGGGTCGCCTTGAGGACTGGAGTTGAGAAACACTGGTGTACTTGGATGGGGATCTGCAGGCTTGTCCAGGCTTCAGAAGGTTAGGACCTTCAAAATGAGCTCTGGAATTGCAACGCTCTACTCACTATAAAAAAGGAATAGCAAGGCAGTGCCCTGTATTATTTATCCAGTTGTCTCTAGGCCATTGTTAGAATGTAAAGCAGATAGGTACACATTAGGGTTGATTTTCTAAAACTGGAGTGCGCAAAATTTGGTGCGTCTGTGCATGGTAGCCGATCGGCTTATAACTTCAAGCAGAATTCTGCCTAAGGCCGCGTACACACGGTCGGACTTTTCAGCAACAAAAGTCCGACAGACTTTCAACGGACTTTTGGCGGACTTCCGACGGACTTTCTAATGAATGGACTTACCTACAGATGATCACACAAAAGTCCGACGGACTCGTACGTGATGACGTACACCGGACTAAAATAAGGAAGTTGATAGCCAGTAGCCAATAGCTGCCCTAGCGTCGTTTTTTGTCTGTCAGACTAGCATACAGACGAACGGATTTCTGGGTCCGGCGGAGTTACGACGTAAAGATTTGAAGCCTGTTCCAAATCTAAAGTCCGTCAGATTTGCGCCTGGAAAAGTCCGCTGAAGCCCACACAGGATCGGATTGTCCGCCGGATTTGGTCCGTCGGCGTCCGTCGGACCAGTCCGGTCAAAAAGTCCGACCGTGTGTACGCGGCATAAGAAATACTGCACCTGCTGACTTTTAAAATAAGGACACTTACCTGTCTAGGTAGCCTGCGATGTCCTCACCCGAAGCCGACCCGTCCCTCGGCTCCGGGGGAGGCGCCAGCATCTTCAGTAAGGGAATCAGGAAGTGAAGCCTTGCGACTTCTGTGCATGTGCGAGTCGCGCTGCACGTTCTGAGTGGTCCCTGCTGTCTTCTGGGACCTGTGTCTTCCAGGAAACTCTGCTTTCAACTTGTTCAGTAAAGCTTTGACAAAAAAAAAAAAACCTGGAAACTGATTGGTTTCTATGCAGAACTGCACCAGATTTTACACTCTCCAGTTTTAGTAAATCAACCCTATTGAGTCTTGTGTTTAAAACAGAAGCAACCAGATATACATATAGAAATTGTTTTGTCTGCCTTTGGATTTGTAATTCTGTGCAGCCAATGTTATGATCCGGGCATCTCAGCCAAGTCCCCGATCTTCCCTGCAGCAGCAGTACAGCGTGGTGAAAAACAAGTCTCAAGAATGCTGATAGGACGGTGAAGCAGCAGCAGCATACTGATTATGTCGCCTCTCTACTCATTGCAATAGATAGCCTGCTGGCACTTTTACTTTTTCAGTAGACCCTGAGCCCCGGTTCACACAGGGGCGGCACGACTTGCAGGTTGCCTCACTGACTGTATAGAAGTCTATGCAAGTCGCCTCAAGTCGCCCCCAAAGTAGTACAGGAACCTTTTTCTAAGTCGGAGCGACTTGCGTCGCTCCTATTAGAACGGTTCCATTGTACAGAACGGGAGGCGACTTGTCAGGCGGCTAGGTCGCCTGACAAGTCGCCCCTATGTGAACCGGCAGTAATTGGTTCTATTAATCCGGCTCCCTCTCTTAATACTACTTAGCAGAGTATATTATATCTATCGAATGAAAATCCCATATAAATCACAGAGAGTTAGGCAGCAAAGCAAAACTTTTAGCCAAAGTGCAATAATGTTAAACTTTCTTTTTCCCCATTTTAACACCTTTTGCAGGCAGAGGACCCTTTTCCTGGCTTACCCTCCGTGCCCGAAGATCAGCTGGCAAAATATGAGCGGGCGAGGAAAGAGACCCATGTGAGTATGATGGACCGGATTCATCCCACACCCTTTCTCTGTTTTCTTTTAAATATACACCGATCAGCCGTAACGTTATGACCAATGCCAGGTAAAGTGAATATTATTATTTTGTGACACTAGCTCCTGAAAGTGGATGGGATATATTAGGCAGTAAGTGAACATGTTGTACCTGAAGTTGATGTGTTGAAAGCAGAAAGATGGGCAAGTGTATGGCTTTGAGAGACTGACAAGGACCAGATTGCAATGTCTAGATCAGCCTTTTTCTTCAGGGGTGCCTTGAGGTTTCTTCGGGGGTGCCTTGGCAAAATGGCAAAAAATTGCCCAAAAATTGTATACAAACCAGCGTGTGCATGAAGACTGCCTTTTAGTTACACAAAGCCACATATTTTCATTGTGCACCATTACAACATTCTAGCTGCCAGTGCCCTAAATGACCAATGGCCTCATCAATTGATAGCTAAGTGATGAAGAAAATCTGAGGGAGAAGAGAAACATTGGAATACTAGTCAGTACCAGTTTGCAAAAGTGTATTTGCTTTGGAAGAATAAATCACCTCTAATGTTGGGTGTCCTACTTGTGTGGATGTAGCTGCATCATGCAAAACAATTACAATTGTTTTTTTAATTTTAGAATGGGGTGCCTCAAGATTGTCCATCATTTTTAAAGGGTGCCCCAAGATTGTCCATCATTTTTAAAGGGTGCCCCAAGATTGTCCATCATTTTTAAAGGGTGCCCCAAGATTGTCCATAATTTTTAAAGGGTGCCCCAAGATTGTCCATAATTTTTAAAGGGTGCCCCAAGATTGTCCATCATTTTTAAAGGGTGCCCCAAGATTGTCCATCATTTTTAAAGGGTGCCTCAAGATTGTCCATCATTTTTAAAGGGTGCCTCAAGATTGTCCATCATTTTTAAAGGGTGCCTCAAGATTGTCCATCATTTTTAAAGGGTGCCTCAAGATTGTCCATAATTTCTAAAGGGTGCCCCAAGATTGTCCATCATTTTTAAAGGGTGCCTCAAGATTGTCCATCAATTTTAAAGGGTGCCTCAAGACTGTCCACCATTTTTAAAGGGTGCCTCAAGACTGTCCACCATTTTTAAAGGGTGCCTCAAGACTGTCCACCATTTTTAAAGGGTGCCTCAAGACTGTCCATCATTTTTAAAGGGTGCCTCAAGACTGTCCATAATTTCTAAAGGGTGCCTCAAGACTGTCCATCAATTTTAAAGGGTGCCTCAAGATTGTCCAAAGTTTTTTTTTTAAAGGGTGCCTAAACTGAAACAAGGTGGAGAAACGCTGGTCTGGATGACTGGGTCAGAGCATCTCTGAAACTGCAGCTCTTATGGGATGTTCCCGGACTGCAGTGGTCAGGACCGACCAAAAATGGTCCATGGAAGGAAAACCAGTGACAGGGTCATGGGTGGCCATGGATCATTGATGCACATGGGGAGCGAAGGATGACCTGTGTAGACTGATCCAATAAAAGAGCTACTGCAGCTCAGCTTACTGAAAAAGTGAATGCTGGTTCTGATAGAAAGGTGTATCAGAACACACAGAGCATCGCAGGTTGTTGTGTATGGGGCTGTGTAGCCACAGACCGGTCAGCGTGCTCATGCTGACCCGTGTCCACAGCCAAATTAGCTTACAATGGGCATGTGAACATCAGAACTGGACCACAGAGCAATAGAAGAAGATGGCCTGGTCTGATGAATCACGTTTTCTTTTACATCATGTGGCTGGCCGGGTGTGTGTGCGTCCCTTACCTGGAGAAGAGATGGCACCCAAATGCATTATGAGAAGAAGGCAAGCCGGCGGAGGCACTGTGATGCTTTGTCTGGTGGAGTCCGTGCCTCTATGGCTCAGGGCTGTTTTGGTGGCAAAACCCCCCTATGGCGCTTCTGTCATCTTCTGAGTTCGGAGTCTACAGCCATCTTGATTGGCCAGGATGAGGTGGGTATGCTGAGACTATACTGTGAGCTGCTCATACACGGCTCAGTGTACAGTTGGAAAAAAGTGCTGAGGGTCAGGGAAGAAGAATTTCGGACTGAGGAGGTAAAGAGTCGTTTCTGCCATAAAACAAGCTACCTGTCAGTATTCTTCAGTTACTTTTTGGTAGACTGTCAGGGCTGGTTCACACCACTAAAACTCCAGATCCGTTCCAGTGCGTTTTTGATGTGTTTCCGGATGCATTCCAGATGCTTTTTTATTTTTCACTGTACTGGGGGTCCAGTGCATTACTGATGCTTTTTCCGCGTTCCAGTACAGTCCAGTGCATGAAAATTGTAGCAGATTCTACTTTTTATAATGGAACTGGAACCCTGTGGAACTGACTGCACTGGTGTGAACTATTCCATTGGAAACCATATACAGTGGAAACCCGGATTGCGAGTAATGCGGTTTACGAGCGTTTGGCAATACAAGCTATTTATTTATTTTGTAAATCCTGATTCACTCTGCGAGCGTTGTTCAAGCCACTGGGGTGTGCAGTACTGCATTTGGCCAGAGGTGCGGGGGCGCCAGTGACGCTCGGAGACACTTGGCTTCCGAGTGTCTCTGGCGCCCCCGCACCTCTGGCCGTGCAGAACTGCATACACCAGCACCCCTGCACCTCTGGCCACATGCAGAACTGCATACACTAGTACCCCCGCACCTCTGGCCACATGCGGAACTGCATACACCAGTGCCCCCTGCACCTCTGGCCACACGCGGAACTGCATACACCAGCGCCCCCGCACCTCTGGCCACACACGGAACTGCATACACCAGCGCCCCCGCACCTCTGGCCACATGCGGAACTGCATACACCAGCGCCCCTGCACCTCTGGCCACACACGGAACTGCATACACCAGCGCCCCCGCACCTCTGGCCACATGCGGAACTGCATACACCAGAGCCCCCCGCACCTCTGGCCACATGCGGAACTGCATACACCAGCGCCCCTGCACCTCTGGCCACATGCGGAACTGCATACACCAGCGCCCCCCGCACCTCTGGCCACATACAGTACTGCATAGACCAACAGTGGCTGTGGAACGGATTATCTGAGTTTCCATTATTTCCTATGGGGAAGCTCGCTTTGGATTACAAGCATTCTTCTGGAACGAATTATGCTTGTAATTCAAGGTATTACTGTATCTTACTTTTCATGCATCTCTTAGATTGTAAGCTCTAAGGAGCAGGGCCCTCTGATTCCTACTGTATCAAATTGTATTGTATTTGTACTGTCTACCCTCAAGTTGTAAAGCGCTACGTAAACTGTTGGCGCTATATAAATACTGTATAATAATAATAATAATAATAATTTTTGATGCAGAATAAAAATGCACTGGGCTGCATGTGGTGTGAACTGCCTCTAAATAATAAAGCGTTCACTCAGCCTGGTTTTTCTTTTTTCTGTCTTCTTTTTTTTTTTCTTTTTAAATCTCTCGCACTGTTCTTACAGCTGACAGTTAAAAGCTTATTCATCATTGTGGCCGACCACCCACCTGCCTGTTTCCCTCCCAGATGATTCTTCTGTCTAGCACATTCTCTGCACTTTGTTGGGGCTTGTTCAAACTAGCCTTGCTCTCTCTAAAGAGCGATCCGCATTCGGAACGCTCTTCAGAGAGCATTTGACAGACGGTGAGCAGGCATTGTATCGCCTCCCTACCACCGCTTGAACCCCTTGAAGCTCGCACTAGCACACCGTAAGTGCTTGCATTGCACATTGTTCCAAGGCACTTGGGGAGTGGCACCATTCACTTGAATGGGTTATGTTTGGTGGGCTCTCTGCCTGCCAAAAGTGTTAGTTACAGCCATGGATCAAAGCATCGCAACACGGCACGTGTGCACCCTAGGCTGCTGCCTCTACACCTAAACGGGGTAGCAGTTGAGGGGAGATAAAAGCGCGGTTCAACCGAAGGGTTTTCTTACTCAACTGCGTGAACAATTCGAGCTGTACTCAGGTACAAGCAAGTTTTCTTTTTTTTTTAAGTTGTCTATTAGATAACAGCAGATTGTACATAGAGTAGCAGAAAGTGCAGCTTTATTCCCACTGATTCAGATCAGATCAGTTGTGAACTGCTGAGGAAGAAGTGTGGCAACACTTACCTGTGTATGATGATAGGAGGCATCGGAGATTGGTTTACTAAAGGCAAATCGACCGTTCGCTTTCCCAGGGAATTTGCCCCCAAAGTTTAGTGAATGAGGTGAAGTTTCACTTTGCAAGGAATACCCAATCACATGCAAGGAGAATAGAAACAAACAGTCTATTTGCCTTTAGTGAATCCACCTAAATGTCTCTTCCCAGATGCTGATTTTCACATGTGTGCCATACTGGTTATTTGAACAGCTCAGTCCAAAGTATTACTATGCTGGGATTTGTAGTTCTGCACGTATTGCTCCATCATAATGTAACTCATACAGCTTTTAAAAGAAAAGACTAAAACTTTATCACATCAAAGGTATACATGTGAAAATCTTGACACTGACTGTCTGCTCTCTGTTTATATTAGAGAAGGGGCAGCATACCACGCTTAAAGGAACATCTGCGGTTTGAAGAGAGTAAGGTGGAGACGGCGATGTCCCAGGCCGCCAGACATGACCTATTACTGCCGGAGGAAGCTGGGTAAGAGCAGTGTGCCGGTGTTGCTGTGTCCCTCACATCATATAATGTCCAGAGTAGGAGAGAGCCGGGGAAACTCTGCAACAGTTCACCAGCGTGGGAGGTCTTACTTGTGCTCATTGAGCTGCTTATCATAATAATAAACCCTTTAACTACTAGAACACAGTCTCTAAAGAATCTTTTTTCTTCACTCTCAAGGGCAAAACACTTGGGCAAGCAATACACAGACCCCCCCCTGTCTGCAGGGGCCACAAAGGCCACACAATAAGTGCCAAAGGGCCGCAAGTTGGGCACCAGGGGTTTAGAGGGGGTGTATTTCTTTGTCTTTAACCACCTGCGGATCGCCCACCATACATGTAGTGCGGCAGGGTGGCCGCTCTGTGCCGGATCGCGTACTAGGTACGTGATCTAACACTTCCGGGGCACGCATGCGCGACGCTGGCGGTCCTCCCGCTGCGATTAGACACAGCGGAAGCTGATCTGCGGGTTCCGCGGACTTGATGTCCGCCGGTACCTGCTCACCTCCACAGTTATTACCTTTTGTTCCACTTGACCCTCCCTAGTAGATTGTAAGCTCTAACGACCAGGGCTCTCTGATACCTCCTGTATTGATTTGTATTGTAAGTGTACTGTCTGCCCTCATGTTGTAAAGCGCTGCGAAAACTGTTTGCGCTATATAAATCCTGTATAATAATAATAATCATTATGCAGAGAGCCAGAACAGCGATCTGCCTATGTAAACAAGGCAGATCGCTGTTCTGTTAGTAGGGAAGGTATGGGTCCTGTGTGCCTGCAAAGCGGGGGTACCGATCCATGCCTTCTCCTAGTAAAAGCACCTTGCCCATAGTGCAAAAACACAGGCTAGGCACACAGTTAACCCTTTGATCGCCCCTGATGTTTAACACCTTCCCAACCAGTGTCGTCAGTACAGTGACAGTGCATATTTTTTATAGTACTGATCACTGTATTAATGTCACTGGTCCCCTAAAAGTGTCAAGTGTGCCAGTTTGTGTCCCGTCTGCCCACCGCAATATTACAGTCCCGCTATAAATCACTGATCGCCACCATTACTAGTAAAAATATCCCATAGTTTGTAGACGCAATAACTTTTGCGCAAACCAATGAATATACGCTTATTGGGATTTTTTTTACCAAAAATATGTAGCAGAATCCATATTGGCCTAAATTGATGAAGAAATTAATTTTTTTTTTTTTTTGTATATGTTTTATAGCAGAAAGTAAAAAATATTGTTTAAAAAAAAAAAAATGTCGGTCTTCTTTTGTTTATAGCGCAAAAAATAAAAACTGCAGAGGTGATCAAATACCACCAAAAGAAAGCTCTATTTATAGTAAAAAAGGACATACATTTTATTTGGGTACAGCATCGTACAACCACGCAATTGTCAGTTAAAATAACGCAGTGCTGTATCGCAAAAAATGGCCTGGTCGGGGAGGGGGGGGGTGTTAAATCTTCCAGAGGTTAAGTGGTTAAATAAAAAAAAATTCATTAAAAATAGTTACTTCACAATTTTTTTTCTACTTTTTTTTTTTGTTTTTTGTTTCTTTTATGGAAAAAAATGTAATGAGACTAATTAGGGGAGTTGTGTTTTTTTTTTTTTTTTTTTTTGGCAGGACAGATCAAGGAATAGAGTTTCTGTAACCCTTAGGAGCCATTTAAAGCCCACTGCACCCTTAAAGTGGAACTAAACTGAACCACAACTAAACTAACTAAAATTGAACTAAAATGAGTACCACAAACTGAAAATGCTATTTAATTTATTTTATATCCTCAAAGCAAGCTCGCCCATCCATCCATGTCTCCATGCTTTATTTTATTGAGAAATCACTTTGAAAAACACCCCCCTAGCTTTTCTAACCATGGCCATCATACTTTACTGGTAAAAATAAGTGTCAAATGCAAGACTTTGGTGGGTGTAAAAAGAATGTCTGCTTGCCGACTTTTAACTGTAGCCTTACTGCGGATGAGTGCGGGGTGTACCAAGATGGCGGCGATGGAACATCACTTCTGTTACCAGATTTGATGGGTCGCCTAATCTGACGGAACACAGGCAGGAGGGTGTGCTTAGCTGAGAAAGTCCCTCCTCCAGATGAAAGAAAAAAAAAGAAAATTGGTCCGTGAAGACTTCTGGAATGATCATTTTGGACTACTTCTGAAACCAGAAAGCAAATGAGGAAATGTAAAAAAAAAAAAAAAAAGTTTAAGAAAAGTAAAAATAATATTTTTACTTATCGATTCACTAATACTAGTAGTATGAGGATTAAAAATAGTTTGTGTTGATTGAAAGAGTTTAGTTCTACGTTAAAATCTCCATGTATTAAAAAAAAAAAAATTAGATAATGAAAAATGTCAGTTTCGCTTATCTGTAGTTCTGAGTCCTTTTATTACATTGTACAGGTACCTGGAAGGAGACGAGGGCGAGGATACCAATACCGTAACCCAGCAGGACATAGCGGATGTAGTGGATATTACCAGCGCTTCCAAGGTACAGGAAAGAATCTCTGTTCTACATACTGAGCTCTGGTGGTCTTATTTCCCTTTACTCTCATTTAAAAAGGCAATCATTGTAAAACATGCATCAAAGGGGTTGTAAACCCTCACAATTTTAATGCATTCTATGCAATAAGGTGAAAAACCTTCTGTGTGGCAGCACCCCCCAGACCCCCCCCGCCCCTTTTTCTTACCTGAGCCCGATCGTCCTATCAATGAGGACGAGCACAGCAGCTTCAGCCGCTGTCTCGGGTCCTCATTGTATAGATTTATAGCAGCAGTAGCCATTGGCTCCTGCTGCTGTCAATCAAATCCAGTGACACAGGGGGCGGGGCCGAGTCCTGCTGTCTGTGTCAATGAACGCAGCAGCAGGACTCGGGAGCACACCCGCACAAGTGCCCCCTCCTTCCGTGGGGGTACTCGAGAAAAGGAGGAGCCAGGAGCGTTGGGGGGGGGGGGCAAAAAAGGAGGATCGAGGCCACTCTCTGCAAAACCCTTGCACAGAGCAGGTAAGTATGACATGTTTGTTATTTAAAAAAAATAAAACAAAGCTTTACGATCACTTTAAAGTGGTTGTAAACTCTGTTACACCACTTGTACCTGCAGATAAGCCTATAATAAGGCTTAACTGTAGGTACTGTAAATATCTCCTAAACTTGTTTTGGAGATATTCACTACATGTGCAGCTGCTGACGTCATCGGTGCATGCGCACTGAAGAAACGGGCCGCTGGTGCCGTTTCTTCAGTACCTGTGACTGGTGGCACCCGCGTGCATGCGCGGGAGTGACGTCATCGCGGCTACGGCCAATCACAGCGCCGGAGCCCGCGAACCCGGAAGTAACTCCGGTGAAAGATGTCGGCCGCGGGAGCGGAGTGCGGAGTGGCACTGCAGGGCTTCGTTCTAAGGTAAGTATTTCATAATTAACTAGTATGCGATGCACACTAGCTCATTATTCCTTTGCCTTTCAGGCTTTTGTTTTTTTTTCTTTCAGGGGTTTACAACCTCTTTAAGTTATGTATATTTTGCATAAAAGTTGCTTTATGTTATCTGCATGCCTTTTTTCTTTTTTATGAGAACAGTTTAAGTATTTGTCAAATACATACAGTATATTATATAGGTATTGTTGCCAGTTGTCATTTTTGATGTAACTTTCACATTTTCAGAAGCTTGCTCTTTTCCATCCTCATGACTTAATCCATATCTTAATCCAAGAGCAACAAGTTTCTTAAAAAAAAAGTTATAATTAGAGACGCACAGAAATTTTGGGGGCTGAAAATGGTGTTGTCGGCATTTGCCGATAAGAGAAAAAGGTGCCAACAATGCTGCGATTTCGTGGTGTTTTTACTAATGTCACACAGGTGCATTATTGATGCGTTCTTGCAGCGTTTTCAATGCATTTCAGTGGGGAGGTGCGTTTTTAGTGTTTTTTTTTTTTTTTTCTTACTACATCCGGACCGCCCACCGCACATATACTGCGGCAGGGCAGCCCGGCTGCGGGAAACAATGTACCTGTACATTTGCGCTTCCTGGTCTGGGGTGGGCATGAGTGGGCGCCGCCGGCCACCCGCGATCATTCTCGGGAATGACAGAACAGCGGTCTGCCAAGGCAGACTGTCGTTCTGTCAGACAGGGAGCGAGAGATCTGTGATTATTACTGATCAGGAACACAGATCTCTCTCTTTGTCCAGTGTCAGCATCCCCCACACAGTTAGCAAACACACCCAGGGAACACATTTAACCGCCCTGATGCCCCTGATGTTAACCCCTTCCCTGCCTGTGTCATTTGTAAAGTGACAGTGCATTTTTTTTTAGCACTGATCACTGCATTAGTGTCGCTGGTCCCCAAAAAGTGTCACTTAGTGTTCAATTTGTCCACAGCAATGTCTCCGTCCTGCTAAAAAACGTTGTTCGCCGCCATTACTAGTAAAAAAATAAAAAAAAATGTTTGGAGGAAATGCAATTGAAAAAAATACGATAACAATACAATAAAAAAAATTAACAAAAAAATGCATTAAGATTCAATACAAGTACAAGAACTGGATAATGTCTGCTTACTTTTTCTCACTTCTTTTGTAAATGTCTCCCTATACAAAGTGCTTGCATTGTCTGTTTAGCACATGATAGGTTGGTCATAAGTGTTGTTTATTTATTTTTTTGCAGCATTTTAACCTCTTCCTCAATCAATTTGGACCGTACAGAATCAACTACTCCAGAAATGGAAGGTGGGTGATGCTGAGGGGAGGGGTAGGTTTGATGTCATGTATTTTCTGTTTTATGGCCTGGAGGGATATGTCAGAGACTGGCACTAGGAGCGCCTCCAGCTGTTTTGCAGTTCTTCTTCCTAGTGAACTGGCAGGCTGACAATTACTCCTGCTCACAAGATGGGAGAAGCTAAGGGCACAGCAACATCTTTGTGGTGCGTTAACACTGTTTTTTTATTTCTTTTTTTGTATTAAGAAGTGTTGCATTAAAGTGGTTCTAAACTCTTCTAAACATGTTCGCTCCCAAGAAGAGAAGAAAAGATTGATCGCACACTTGAATCCAAAAGATGCTGTAGAAATGTCTTTGTTGTCATGAGCCACACAAAATTGCAATGATGATCAGATAACTGATTTTGATATTGCCTATGGTGATGAGCCGGGATTAGCACCTTGGATCGGGTGTGTTCATTTTTTACCTGAAGCGGTTGTGTGCATCCTTGTTCAACTGTTTTCTCCCACCTTCCCCAAACCCTAAACCAGTGATTCCCAACCAGGGTTCCGTGGAACCCTAGGGTTTTTCCAGGGGTTCTTCCAGAGGTTGCTAGGGGTTCCTTCAGCATTGGGCCATTTCTGCCTCTCAGATAAGTTCTCACTGACGCCATTGATCTTTTTAGCTATCTGTAAGGGGGTAATTCTTCCCAATGACCACAAGTGTAAGGACCATTCTTCCCACTGACCATCACGCTAATGTATCATGAGTTGTAGATTTCTAATTTTAAGCAAGGGTTCCCCGAGACTGGAGAACTATTTCAAGGGTTCCTCTGTGTTGAAAAGGTTGAGAAAGGCTGCCCTAAACGCTTGCCTGACTCCTCTCACCGCTCCAGCACCATCCCGGCTGCAGCCCCGCTCTTCTGTCTGTCTGTCAGTCAGTCTGCTGCTGTCAGTCAAACTCATTACCTGATAGAGACACACAGCCCAGCTCTGGAGCACGCCTCTACAGGTACCCTCTTAGCACAGGACTTAATGAGCAACGCTGGCGTGGGGGGGGGGGGGGGGGGGGTGCAGGGGAACCACGGTGGAGGTAAGCGACCTCTCTGTGCAGTATTGTTGCACAGAGCACATGCGTATAACATATTTTTATTTTAAGAAATTGTCAATTGACGGGTGAGTGGCGGCTCTCTCGTTCTGTGATGACGTCCTCCTCTCGCCGTGCTTGTCCATGTCCCTGGGATATGGTGCATCACCGATCTTGGTAAAGAGCCGATGTGATCAGCTGTGTCCAATCACAGCCGGTCACATGTAAACAAGGAAATGCCGGTTATCGGTTTTCCTCTCCTCACACTGACAGCGTGTGAGGAGAGGAGGGCCAATCAGTGGCATTTCCTCACAGGGGAGATCTGCACAGATAATCGGGGCACTGATCATCAAGGCCCTGATGATCAGTGATGCCAATCAGTGCTGCCTATTAGTGCCCATCAGTGCTGCCTATCACTGCCCATCAGTGCCGCATATTAGTGCCGCTTCATTAGTACCCATTAGTGCAGCCTCATCAGCGCACATCAGTGAAGGAGAAAAATTACTTCTTTACAAAATTTTATAACAGAAACTAAGAATTTTTATTTTTTTCAAAATTTCGTTTTCTTTAGCAAACAATAAACCCAGTGGTTAAAAAATACCACCAAAAGAAAGCTCTATCTGTCTCAAAAAAAAGCAAAAAAAATTATTTTGGGTACAGCGTTGCATGACCGCACATTTGTCATTCAAAGTGTGACAGCGCAGAGAGATGAAAATTGGCCTGGGCAGGAAGGGGGGAAAGTGCCTGGTAGGCAAGTAGTTAATATCATTTTAAGGCAGCCCATTCAAATGGCAGACAGCACACCATAATGTCCTAAATAAAAACAAACATGCATCTTTTTATTTTTTGGCAACAAAACGCTCCACAAAGCTCATTAGTGCTTTACAATATGTTTTGTGTGCTATGACGCATGTGGTTTTGAGCTGCATCAATTCAAAAACACGCATAATGCTTTGTCACTGCACTCTGCAAAATTGTGAATAGGGCCTAAATTGACTGTTGTGTTTCAAAAAAATAAATAAATGAAGCATTATTTCATCTATAGAGGCCTCTGACCTGTCTGGTGGGTGGTGAGTTTGTCTTTAAGCATGAAATCCTCTGACCGAATCCTTTACACTTCTAGGTGTGTCTAATGCCTGGTCCCCCCGCTGTTCTCAGTGGTTTGTCCCGTCAGCCCCTATGTCATTACTGCATTCTGTAAGGATAGAGGGACCAGCAGATGGAACCATAGTTTGCAGCAGGGGACACAGGCACTCCCAGAAATGAAGACAGCACAGTTCTGATTTGCCACTTACAGAACAGATCAGTATTCTGGATCTTCTATTGCAGTTATTTAGATTTTTTGAGGGGCGCAGCAGAGTCAATTTAATGTGTCTGGTATACTTAGAAAAAATCTAATCTTCGCTGAGAAAAATGTCTGCTTCCATTGCCTGGCTTGTCTGCAGCTTTAGGTACTGTTTCAGTTGTTGGCCCAGAACAAGATTTGCAGCCAGTGATGTGAGAACTTCTGATCTTTTAGTCATCTTTTTTATAATCTAACTGTCCTGCATTATTTGTCCTCATCAGGCACCTCCTCCTGGCCGGTCAGCGCGGTCACATTGCCTCCCTAGACTGGCACACCAAGAAGCTGGGCTGTGAAATGAATGTGATGGAGACCGTCAATGACGTCAGGTTGGTTTGTCTATTTAAACTTTGAAAAAGGTGTCTTTGTGTCATTTAGCTGCTTGCTGTACACTGATCAGCCATAACGTTCTAACCAACCATAGGTCAAGTGAATAACATTGATTAGCTCATTACAATGGCATCCGAAAGTTTGTGGGATATATTAGGCAGTAAGTGAACCTGTTGTCCCTGAAGCTGAGGTGTTGAAAGCAGAAAAACTAGGCAATTGTAAGGATTTCAGCGACCTTGACAAGGCCCAAACTGTAATGGCTAGATGACTGGATCTTGTGGGATGTTCCTGGTCAGCAGTGGTCAAGGCTACTCAAAACTGGTCCGGGGAAGGAGAAACAGCGAACTGATGACAGGGTCTTGACCGGCCAAGGCTCATTGATGGGCATGGGGAACGAAGGCTGGCCCGAGTAGTCCTATGCAATAGAAGAGCTACTATTGCTGAAAAATCTAATATTGGTTCTCATAGAAAGGGGTCACAATGCATTGCAGGTTGTTGTGTATGGGGCTGTGTAGTCAGACTGATCAGGGTGCCCATGCTGACCCATGTCCACAGCCAAAAGTGCCTACAATGGGCATGTGAGCATTGGTACTGGACTACAGAGCAGTGGATGAAGGTGGACACAGTACCCACAGGCCATGTAATATAGAGTAACTAGGATATACTCTAGTATTGTTGATTTGAATCAATTGAACAAATGAGATTGTGATTATAGGATCCTGCACACTGCAGCATGTTTAAAAGAGATGTTTGGCAATATATATACATTTTTAATCATACTTACCTAGGTGGATGCAGCATTGGTCCGAAGCTGCATCTGTCCCCCGCCGGGGGAGAACCAAGCGATCAAACACCGCTGATCGCTCGGTTATCAGGGCTCCCTGAGCAGAGAGCTGCTGACTGTCTGCTCCCCCCCATGTTCACTGGAGCGCTGGGCTGTGAGGGGGTGGGAGCAGCCGGCTCAGGCTCTGAGGGGCTCGCCGAGAGCTTGAGCCGGGTGCTAGTCCAGGCATGTGTGTGGATACCGATTTCATTGTCATGATTTTGCCTGGGCCGACTCTGTGACATCAGCCAACAGCGGGCTTCAGCCCGTTGTCTGCTGAAAATGGGTCACAGGAGTGCAGAACAAACTGCATTTCTGTGATCCACAGGAGAAGTACAGCCAAAGGACCTTTAATCGGCATACATTTTTTCCACACCTGGATTTATTCCCCATTTTTTATATAAGAGATGCTGCTTTTGTAATTTTTATGCTAAGTTGGCATTGGGGAGTTTCCACTTAGTTGGAAGAAACTTTACATCTCCCAGTACACTGACCTGAGGGGGCAAGGGCAACCAAGTATCCCATTGGTTTGTATATGACTTTTAGGATTCAGACTCAATTTACAATGGGGCAAATCATATCTGGTGGACCAAAAAAGCATTTAGGGCATCTAAAATTCTTCTTTGGCAGTTCATGTACAACCCATTTGTGATGTCGGGGGTACAGTCGAGGCCCACTATACTTCATTAGTTGACTGCTTTAAAGGTTGACAAGCTATTTTGCATTTACTGTTGGTCTTGGTGCAGCCATGTTAGAACCTCACCTTCTGTCTTCCTCCCTCTGTAGGTGGTTACACACAAATACAATGTTTGCAGTGGCTCAGCGGAAGTGGTTATACATCTACGACTCCCTAGGGGTGGAGCTTCACTGCGTCAAGAAGTTTAATGACGTTTTACGAATGGAATTCCTACCATATCACTTCCTGCTAGCGACGTGTGTAAGTGTGATCATAGCAAAGTTTGGCTTGTCATGTTGCGTCTGCTCCTTGTGTATTTTGTGACCCCCCCCCCCCCCTCCCCCACCTTGTTCTTCTCTCCAGAGTTCCACCAGTTTTCTGCAGTACTTGGACGTCTCTGTTGGAAAGGAAGTCGCAGCTACTTTTTGTAGGTCCGGAAGACTGGGTGTTATGTGTCAGAACCCGCATAATGCCATCATCCACCTGGGCCATCACAATGGTATGTAGGATAATGATTTCCTGTTTGTGGTATACAGCGGGGGGCATCAACAGCCAACATATAAATGGCTGCCCCCATTATTTGGAATTCTCTTCCTACCTTTTTTTTTTTAAATCGGGAGTGCTTTATTGAAGAGCACAGCAATACAGAGTAAAAAGTCACAGAAACAAAATTCAGTGCCATACATAATTGACAAATCAAATCAGGACATTAGAGCGCAACCATACAACGGCATGCAACAATAATCGTATACACTAACAGAGAAAGAAAAAGAAAATTCACAACCCACCCGTATGAGACACCAAATAACACCTGAGGAGTTACCTATCGATCCACAAATATGCTCTTCCTTATCTATAGACATGCCTCCACCTTAAAAAGTTCTAAATACAGACCTCCGATTTGACCTCTTCAAAATTTCCATTTTAATTTCTACCCTGCAGACTAAATATTAACCACATAAGCTGTGAAAAATAACCACCGCTGCGTTATAGCATGCACAATAAACTATAAAAAGAATCATAACTGGCAATACCTCCTAGTATTAAACATGCTGTTCCATGCTGTGTTCAGTGGTTCCTCACGAAGTATTCTCACTAGTGGCAGTGGGATGATAATTATACAAGCAAGTGGATTAAGCAGAATTGAGGGAGGAGGGGCACTAGTTGCCTTACAGCCTCCTGGTGGTGGGTGCTCTGGCATACAACACAGATGGCACCTACAACAAACATGCAATCCCCTATTCTGGTGATGTCACCTTCCAGCCACAAAACTGACGCATTTCAGTTGGTTATCGCTGATCTTTTCTTCGTTACTTTAATCTTTTCTCTAACTCATCATGCTTTGTTTTTACCCTTTTTTTAAATATATATATATATATATTATACTATATATATATATTTATATATATATATATATATATATATATATATATATATATATATTATACTATATATATATATATATATTATACTATATATATATATATATATATATATATATATATATATTATACTATATATATATATTATACTATATAGTGATGACAGTAAAGTTTCCCTTGATGAGAAAGTTTTGCATTGCTCATCCGTTGCTTGTGTTTGTCCTGTTTTTTGGATGTCATTTTTGATGTCTCCCAATTCTAGGCACTGTCTCCCTCTGGAGCCCATCGGTAAAGGAGCCTCTGGTGAAGATGTTGTGCCACCGCGGAGCAGTTCGATCGATGAGTGTGGACAAGACAGGAATGTAGGTGTATAAAGGCTTCCTTCTCATTGAAGTGTATCTAAGATAATATATATCTAGATGCATTACATACATACATATAAATATATATATGTGTGTGTGTATATGTGTGTGTATATATATATATATATATATATATATATATATGTGTGTGTGTGTGTATATATATATATATATATATATATATATATATATATATATATATATAATGTATGCATGCTTGCAAGAAAATTATGATTATGTTCTTTTTGCCATCTTTGTCCCATTGGAGAAATTTCCCTTGACTTCCTGTCTTGTAGACACAACAGAGGTGAGTGGAAATCTCTCCAAAGGGAAGGATCTCCCCTTATTTGTCACAGCAACAAGTGTCCTCATTGGCAGACTTGTCCTGTATTTCTGCTCCAGTAATAACGCCTCTAATACTTGGTTCTGATGGTCAGCAGGACAAATAGAAAGATTTGTTTTTTTCTTCTTCTGCAGGTACATGGCCACTTCTGGTTTAGACAGAAAACTGACCATCTTTGACCTTCGAACTTACAAGCCTTTGACATCCTGCGGCATACCCTTGGGGGCAGGGAATCTATGCTACAGCCAGAGGGGTCTGCTGGCTGCATCAACTGGCAATATTGTACAGGTAATATATGAAATTTATTATAGTGCACTTTGTTATGGTTCAGAATAATGGTTTGAGCAAATGTAATATATATAACAAATGTGCAACAGAAGTAAAAGATGTGCACAGGGATTGAAACGTGGACAATGTCATTGAGGTTGTAGAGCAAAAGGGGGGGAGGTCTGGTCAGTAAAGTCTTCTTCCAGCATAGGTACTAATCTCATGTTTGTGTTGTGACTCAATTCCTAGTATATATTTAGTCATTTTATGTCTATAAAAAAAATAAGCATGTACTATTTCCGTAGCATTTTGGCAAAATGTGCGCCAATACATCTGGTGTCCCCATTGGTTTGCCCCCTTACATTGGGTGTCCCTATCGGAGCTCCCCCTTACAGTGGGAACACCACTGTAACTTTTAGTGGTGGGCAGTTGGCAGAAGTCAGGTCAGGAAGGGGAGCAGGGTGCAGGTCTAAATGGAGGAAGTTCCACTTCTGTCCTCATTTGATGTTGGGGGTGGGACACAAACTTGACATCATTGGTTGTTAAGACACCGGCAGTCCTAACAACCAGTTGTTGGGGAGGGACTACTCTGGGGACTGGCTGGCTCACAGTCTGGATAGAATTGTCATTCCATCAACATCCAGACTATGGTCTGTAATTTAGTGATGCTTGTTGTAGAGGGTTACAACACTTTCACTGCAAGTATATTTGCTCTTATCCCTGCAAGCCACACGGGAGCACTAAATGTAAACCTGTGTCTTACTAGAAAAGATGGGTTTGTTTTCCCACCATGGCCCTCAGACTCCTAGTTTGTCCTTCCAGGGAAAAGCAACAGGCTTGCTTTAAAGGAGAAGTACAGCCAAAGCTTGTTTGGCTGTACTTCTGTGGACCACAGGAGTGCAGTTCGTTCTGCACTCCTGTTACCCGTTTTCAGTAGATAGCGGGCTGAAGTCCGCTGACATCACAGAGGCGGTCCAGGCTTGGAAAACATCGCAATCATATTGTCGGGATGCGCCCACATGCTTGGACTGCTTGGCCGCTTCCGCCCCCTCTACAGCCCAGTGCTCCAGTAAGCGAGGGGGGCAGAGCAGACAGTGGTGACTGATAGTGGTGCTCAGGGAGTCCTTAGAACCGAGCGATCAGTGGTGTTTGTTCACTCAATTCTCAGTCTTGGAGCTTGCGGAGAACAGATGCAGCATAGGACTGATGCTGCATCCAACTAGGTAAGTATGATTCTAAAATTTAAAAAAAATCTCATACTTCTCTCTCTTAATCCCTCATCCCCAGTAGCGAACATGTAACTTTTCTGCACTCCCCTGCCGCTCCTTTCAGTATGTGCAAAAGAGGAGTCTGGAGGGTACAATGGGGCCAGTACAAAAGACCATTTCTTGTTGATATCTCTAGGCTCTGTCAGCTTAATTGTGTTGCTTTGTAAAGCATGGACTGCACTGTTTGCGGTCTTATTTTTATCTGTGTTCTTCCTTCTTTTTTTGTTTTGTTAAAAAAAAGAAAGGGGTAAGAAATAGGTCTTATATAATAAATACTTATCAGATGAAAAAAACGTATGTGTCTCCAGAGTCAAAAAAAAAAATGTAACCCCCTTTCTATTTAGGTATACAAGGATACCCACATTACCGAGCCCAAATCTCCGTACATGTGCCTTTCCGTTAAAGCACCAATCCACGGGCTCCAGTTCTGTCCCTATGAGGATGTACTGGGAATCGGTCATGGTGGAGGCTTCACCAGTATGATTGTACCAGGTCAGTGACATCTATATTCTTTATAAATAACTTCAGGTTGTAGATATTTTATACATAGTGACGGTGCTCCAGCCAGAGCCAATATTACCATGCATATACCATACTTGCCCGATGCCCCTGGAAGCTGGAAATCGCTGAAGAAGACACCGCTACTCCAGTGATCTCCACTTGCTTCTGGGTCCCGTGCCATGCGGCTAGCCTGCTGCATTCTAAGCAGGGGCTGACTGGCAACTTTTGGCCCAGGAGCCAAGTACAACCCAGAGGCCCATGGTGCAGCGTCTCAGCCCCCCTCCCTTTCTCCCTCTTCCCTGCCTTCTCCCGACCCCATCACAGGCTGAAGCTCTACCCCAGGTACTCTCTGCTCATCGGGTGGATTGGGCTGGACAGCGCCTTCTGCACTGACTTTGGGTTCCTGAACTGACCAGCAAGGGGTGGCCGGGGGCTGCAGGGGGGAGCTGGGGGAGCTTGGTCAGGGCTGGCCAGGGGAGGAAAGCCTCAGATGGGGCACGGAGCCAGCCTCTGCTAGGATATGGCATACACCATCCATACTGGGGGTGCGGCCTGCGTTCTGTCCACCTACTCATCCCACACTCAGTAGGACATCTATGGGGATTTTTTACTCCTCTTCACCAGGAAGCCTTTGGGCATGTCTGCAGTGGACATGGTGCAGCCTTTTTACGGGGCATTAAAGGGATTGTCCACCGGCCAAGTCTGGCCCTGATTCTGAGCACATAAGGTCACCCTTCAGAATGAAGGCAAAGCGTTCTCCGGTTGAGTGAGGTGGAGAGGCAGGATGGTGATGGTCACACTCTCCATCTCGTCCGATTAGAAAATGCTTTGAATTCATTCAGAAAATGCAAAGCATTCTTATGAATGGCATCCGTGCCGAGCGACCGACTTTTTGTGTTCAGAGTGCAGACGGGCAGTCGCTCCACGCAGGACCCGGAAGCAAGTGAAGATCATTGGAGCCGTGTCTACTTCAGTGATTTCCAGCTTCCAGAGGCATTAGCCATGTGTGGTATATGCATAGTTACACTGGTCCAAGCTAAACCTATGTGACTATGTATAAAATATCCATACCAGGAATTCATCTTTAATGTGTTCTTGTTCCTTCTCTGTGTCCTTCAAAGACCTCCCCATCATGTCCTGTAATCACACTTCCCTTTTCTTCAACAGGGGCTGGTGAGGCCAACTTTGATGGTCTGGAATGCAACCCGTACGAATCCAAGAAGCAGAGGCAGGAATGGGAGGTCAAAGCTTTGCTTGAAAAGGTAATGCAGTTAAAAAGTATACCATGTAATATTGGTACATTAAAAGCACAGCGGTATGGCTGTACTATGGCTCTACTGCTGCTTTTCAAATGTGCATTGGGCTCTGGAGATTTCAGAAGTCTGAAACTAGCAGAATGCAATATAACTGAATGGGGAGTGGAGGCAGAGCGAAAATCTTTATATACCATAAGTTTAATACCGGGGCCTGTATTTTAAGAATGGACCACAAACACAGGCTGCTTTATTAATAAATGTTGATATAGTGATAAGTGCTGTCTGTTCTAAATCAGACTCTAAGCCTGTTTGACATGGACATCAACTACACAGTACATACAAGGCTGAAAAAGGTGTATTGTGCTTTATCTAATTAGGTGACTTCTGAAGGCTATTGATTCCACTAGATGTTCGTTAGGGGTGTCAGAGTAAAGGGGGCTGAATACAAACGCACGCCACACTTTTCACATATTTATTTTTTTTTTTAAATTGAAAACCATTTATCATTTTCCTTCCACTTCACAATTATGTGCCACTTTGTGTTGGTCTCTCACATAAAATCCCAATAAAATACATTTACGTTTTTGGTTGTAACATGATAAAATGTGGAAAACTTCAAGGGGTATGAATACTTTTTCAAGGCACTGTAGACCTGTATTGTTTTATTCAATATAGTGCTGACAATTTTAGGTAGCACTTTACATTTTGTACATATCTATTAGTCTTTCAGTATGTGCATAGCCTTCAAAGTGCTTACAATCTAAGGTCCCTACCTCATATTACTATTATTATATAGGATTTATATTGCGCCAACAGTTTACACAGCGCTTTACAATGTTTAGGGGGGACAGTACAATTACAATACAGTTCAATACAGAATGAATATGAGGACCCTGCTCATGGAGTTTACAAACTTACATACACATACAGGCAGTTCTCGAGTTAAGAATGACTCCAAGTTACGAACGGAGGCGGCGTGACGTCACTGTAATACCGCCAAACAGCCATCCCGCAGTGCCGGACACATCCCACACTGCAGTATTGCATGGCCACAAGGGCCACAAACGCCCCAAATAACACGATTGCATGCCCAGAAGCGCCTGGAACATCCCACATCACTGCACAGGCTGGAGTTGCACTTAAAAATGTACTGTTCCGACTTAAAAACAAATTTGACTTAAAGTGATTGTAAAGGCTCATTTTTTTTCCTATAAAAATAACAAACGTGTTATACTTAACCTCCTCTGTTGCAGTGGATCTACATAGGGCAGCCCCGATCCTCCTCTTCTCGGGTCCCTCTTCTGTGCTCTTGGCCACTCCCTCCTGTTCAGTGCCCCCACAGCAAGCAGCTGGCTATGGCACCTGAGCTGAGTCGCAGCTCCCTGTTTCCATTCAGACAAAGAGCCCCAGCCTGGCTCTCTCACCCTGATTGAGTAACTGACTTTGATTGACAGCAGCGGGAGCCAATGGCGCTGCTGTGAATCAGCCAATCAGGAAGGAGAATCTGAGACACTCGTGGACAGAGAGGGACCTCAGGTATGTTTTTTTTTTTGGGGGGGGGGCTGCTACACACAGAAGGCTTTCCTAATGCATAGAATGCATTAAGATAAAAAAACCTTCTGCCTTTACAACTCCTTTAACCACTTCAGCCCCGGAAGGATTTACCCCCTTCCTGACCAGAGCACTTTTTACAAATTGGCACTGCGTCGCTTTAACTGCTAATTGCGCGGTCATGCAATGCTGTAACCAAACGAAATTTGCGTCCTTTTCTTCCCACAAATAGAGCTTTCTTTTGATGGTATTTGATCACCTCTGCCGTTTTTATTTTTTGCGCTATACACGGAAAAAGACCGAAAATTTTGAAAAAAAATGATATTTTCTACTTTTTGTTCTAAAAAAAATCCAATAAACTCAATTTTAGTCATACATTTAGGCCAAAATGTATTTGGCCACATGTCTTTGGTAAAAAAAATGTCAATAAGTGTATATTTATTGGTTTGCGCAAAAGTTATAGCGCCTACAATCTAGGGTACATTTTCTGGAATTTACACAGCCTTTAATTTATGACTGCCTATGTCGTTTCTTGAGGTGCTAAAATGGCAGGGCAGTACAAAACCCCCACAAATGACCCCATTTTGGAAAGTAGACACCCCAAGGAAATTGTTGATAGGCATGTTGAGCCCATTGAATATTCATTTTTTTTGTCCCAAGTGATTGAATAATGACAAAAAAAAAAAAAAAAAAATTACAAAAAGTTGTCACTAAATGATATATTGCTCACACAGGCCATGGGCATATGTGGAATTGCACCCCAAAATACATTTAGCTGCTTCTCCTGAGTATGGGGATACCACATGTGTGGGACTTTTTGGGAGCCTAGCCGCATACGGGGCCCCGAAAACCAATCACCGCCTTCAGGATTTCTAAGGGCGTACATTTTTGATTTTACTCCTCACTACCTATCACAGTTTTGAAGGCCATAAAATGCCCAGATGGCACAAACCCCCCCCAAATGACCCCATTTTGGAAAGTAGACACCCCAAGCTATTTGCTGAGAGGCATGTTGAGTCCATGGAATGTTTTATATTTTGACACAAGTTGCGGGAAAGTGACAATTTATTTATTTATTTTTTTTTTTTTGCACAAAGTTGTCACTAAATGATATATTGCTCACACAGGTCATGGGCATATGTGGAATTGCACCCCAAAATACATTCTGCTGCTTCTCCTGAGTATGGGGATACCACATGTGTGGGACTTTTTAGGAGCCTAGCCGCGTACGGGACCCCGAAAACCAAGCACCGCCTTCAGGATTTCTAAGGGTGTACATTTTTGATTTCACTCTTCACTGCCTATCACAGTTTCGGAGGTCATGGAATGCCCAGGTGGCACAAACCCCCCCCAAATGACCCCATTTTGGAAAGTAGACACCCCAAGCTATTTGCTGAGAGGCATGGTGAGTATTTTGCAGCTCTCATTTGTTTTTGAAAATGAAGAAAGACAAAAAAAAAAATTTTTTTTTTCTTTTTTTAATTTTCAAAACTTTGTGACAAAAAGTGAGGTCTGCAAAATACTCACTATACCGCTCAGCAAATAGCTTGGGGTGTCTACTTTCCAAAATGGGGTCATTTGGGGGGGGTTTGTGCCACCTGGGCATTCCATGGCCTCCGAGACTGTGATAGGCAGTGAAGAGTGAAATCAAAAATTTACGCCCTTAGAAAGCCTGAAGGCGGTGCTTGGTTTTCGGGGTCCCATACGCGGCTAGGCTCCCAAAAAGTCTCACACATGTGGTATCCCCGTACTCAGGAGAAGCAGCAGAATGTATTTTGGGGTGTAATTTCACATATTCCCATGGCATGTTTGAGCAATATATAATTTAGTGACAACTTTGTGCAAAAAAAAAAAAAAAAAAAAAAAAAAAAAAATTTGTCTCTTTCCCGCAACTTGTGTCACAATATAAAATATTCCATGGACTCGACATGCCTCTCAGCAAATAGCTTGGGGTGTCTACTTTCCAAAATGGGGTCATTTGGGGGGGGTTTGAACTGTCCTGGCATTTTATGCACAACATTTAGAAGCTTATGTCACACATCACCCACTCTTTTCTAACCACTTGAAGACAATGCCCTTTCTGACACTTTTTGATTACATGAAAAAATTATTTTTTTTTGCAAGAAAATTACTTTGAACCCCCACACATTATATATTTTTTTAAAGCAAATGCCCTACAGATTAAAATGGTGGGTGTTTAATTTTTTTTTTTCACACAGTATTTGCGCAGCGATTTTTCAAACGCATTTTTTGGGGAAAAAACACACTTTTTTACATTTTAATGCACTAAAACACACTATATTGCCCAAATGTTTGATGAAATAAAAAAGATGATCTTAGGCCGAGTACATGGATACCAAACATGACATGCTTTACAATTGCGCACAAACGTGCAGTGGCAACAAAATAAATACATTTTTAAAAGCCTTTAAAAGCCTTTACAGGTTACCACTTTAGATTTACAGAGGAGGTCTACTGCTAAAATTACTGCCCTCGATCTAACCGTCGCGGTGATACCTCACATGCATGGTGCAATTGCTGTTTACATTTGACGCCAGACCGACGCTTGCGTTCGCCTTAGCGCGAGAGCAGGGGGGACAGGGGTGCTTTTTTTTTTTTTTTTTTTTTTTTTTTCTTTATTATTTTTTTGCTTTTTTATCTTATTTTAAAACTGTTCCTTTCATTTTTTTTTTTTTAATCATTTTTACTGTTATCTCAGGGAATGTAAATATCCCCTATGATAGCAATAGGTAGTGACAGGTACTCTTTTTTGAAAAAATTGGGGTCTATTAGACCCTAGATTTCTCCTCTGCCCTCAAAGCATCTGACCACACCAAGATCGGTGTGATAAAATGCTTCCCCAATTTCCCAATGGCGCTATTTACATCCGGCGAAATCTAAGTCATAAAATGCTCGTAGCTTCCGGTTTCTTAGGCCATAGAGATGTTTGGAGCCACTCTGGTCTCTGATCAGCTCTATGGTCAGCTGGCTGAATCACCGGCTGCATTCTCAGGTTCCCTGTTGAGACAGGAGAGCCAGAGAAAAACACGGAAGACGATGGGGGGGGGGGGCATTCTCTCCCACTGCTTGTAAAAGCAGTCTAGAGGCTAATTAGCCGCTAGGATTGCTTTTACATGAAAGCCGACCGCTGGCTGAAAAGAATGATACCAAGATGATACCTAAACCTGCAAGCATCATTTTGGTATAACCACTCAAAGTCGTGAATGCTGTACCTGAAGACAAAAATATGGCTAACAATAAAGCACAGTAAATGGTAAAGTATAAAAAATTGCATACCTGAAAAGCAAACATGATAAAACATAATAACAATAAAACATTGCAGAATAGAATACAGTAAAAAAGAGCAGAACAATAGAGAGAATAGAGAGAGAGAGAATAGAGAGAGAACAATAAAACGACAACTATTACTTTTTATTTTATATTTTTGTTTGTGTTTTTTTTTTTTTTTTTTACACTTTTTTTGTAACTGTAACTTTTATAACTGTAACCGGTTCCAGGTTCGGGTCTCTCAAAATGCGATGGCATCTTGGGAGACCCTGTGAAAGTGTGTCCTAGTCTGTGCAATGCTGTACCCTACGCTAATACTCAGCTAGTGAATGGTAGCATTCAAAACATTCACCAATGCAAAGACCAGGATTGTCAGGACAGGAGGGACAATAATAGCGGGTGTCACGCCTATATCCGCGCTTACTGCAGACACGACATCTTTTTTGGGGGAGTTCGTTGGGTAGGGGTACTAGGGGGAGGACATAAAGAAAATGCCTCTCATGCAGCCGACTGCATTTGGTTGGGGATGTGAATGGGGGAAGTACGGGCGCTGCAGAAGCGGTGGGTTCCCAATTAGGATTGGCGAATGCAGCAGGAAGGGCATTATGGGCACGACGGGCCTGTGTTTGTCTTCTTGGTGGCAGCGGGACACTACTTGTGCTTGCCACCTCACCAGCTTGAACTGCACTTATGGGACTCGCCACGTCACCAAGTGTTACTGCAGTGCTGGTTTGACTACGACCGGGGTGTACTAGGCCGCTGGCGCTTGCCAGTTCACCAAAACGCTACCAAAAAAACTGTTAACGATCGCAGGGATCAGGCCTGACTCTGCGAACGCTGCAGTTATGCGTTTAGTGTTTTGTAAGTGACAGTGATCGATCGATACTGCACTTGGGTGGGCTGGGCCGGGCGGAGGGGCAAAACGCAGGTGCTAGCAGGTATCTGGGCTGATCCCGCTAACACTGCGTTTTTGGGAACCCTAAACTGCTGGGGATGCCAGTATAGATCTGATCGGATCAGATCAGATATTGATCAGTTCAGATACTATACCACTAAGGGAGGTGTACGGTGCGTGCGTGGGTGTTAGCGCTACTGGCACTAACCTGACGCTGCCTGGGGCTGGTGCTTGCCAGTTCACCAAAACGCTACCAAAAAAACTGTTAGCGATCGCAGGGATCAGGCCTGACTCTGCGAACGCTGCAGTTATGCGTTTAGTGTTTTGGAAGTGACAGTGATCGATCGATACTGCACTTGGGTGGGCTGGGCTGGGCCGGGCGGAGGGGCAAAACGCAGGTGCTAGCAGGTATCTGGGCTGATCCCGCTAACACTGTGTTTTTGGGAACCCTAAACTGCTGGGGACGCTAGTATAGATCTGATCAGATCAGATATTGATCCGTACAGATACTATACCACTAAGGGAGGCGTATGCTGCGTGCGTGGGTGTTAGCGTTACTGGCGCTAATCTGACGCTGCCTGGGGCGACGCATATCACCGCCGGGCGATCAGGGGGCTAAATCTTTATTCGGCGGGTGCCCTGACACTATAAAAAATAAACAAACTAACCAGCGTCACCCGTAACGGTTATACAGTGATCAGTGGTGAAAGGGTTAACTAGGGGGCAATCAAGGGGTTAAAACATTTATTAGGTAGTATATGGGGGTCCCTGTCGCTATAAAACGCTGACGGCGAACCTAAATATTTACCTCACTAACTAGCATCACCAGCGACACTAATACAGCGATCAGAAAAATGATCGCTTAGCGACACTGGTGACAGGGGGTGATCAAGGGGTTAAAACTTTATTAGGGGGGGTTAGGGGGGTACCCTAGACCTACAGGGGGGTAATACTAACTGTCCTAACACTGTAAATGTCACAAACTGACACCAATACAGTAATCAGAAAAAAAAAAAAAAAAAAAACCTGCTGGTGTCAGTTTGTGACAGGGGGGGGTGATTGGGGGGGGGATCGGGGGGCGATCGGGGGGGGGGATCGGGGTGTTTAGTGTGCCTGGCATGTTCTACTGTGTGTGTGTGTGTTGTGCACTCACATTGCAGTCTTCTCTCCTCGGCCCGGAACGGAAAATACCGAGCCGAGGAGAGATGACATCATTTCCTCTGCCTCTGTGTACAATACAGAGGCAGGGAAATGATCCCATTGGCTGAGAGCGATCGCGAGGGGGGGGCCACGAATGGATGGCCTCCCCCTCACCTCCGATCGCCGGGGGAGATTTGCCGACCGCCGCTGGCACCGGGGGGGGGTCCGATCGGACCCCCCACCCGCGGGCAGGCAAGGACGTACATGTAAGTCCTTTTGCCTGCCCGTGCCATTCTGCCGACGTATATAGTCGTGCGGCGGTCGGCAAGTGGTTAAGAACAAATCTACAGTCCCTATCTTGTTTGTAACCCGAGGACCGCCTGTACTAGGGCCAGTTTAGACAGGAGCCAAATAACATACCAGCATGATAGAGTGTGGGAGGAAACTGGAGTGCCCGGAGCAAATTCACACAAGCATATGGAGAACATGCAAACTCTATGCAGACTGTGTCCTGGTTGGGATTGGAACGAAGTGCTAGAGGGCACTAGTGCTAACCACTAGGCCTCTGTGCCGAAATTGAAACTACTGTTAGTATAACTGTCAGAAATCTTTTTAAATAGTTTTTCAGTAATCCCCTGCAGAGTAGACTGGGGGACTATGTGCTATGGACGTGCTGGGCTGCATTTATTATGTAGTGCTATCAGTCTAACATGTTTTCAAGCACTGGGGGCTGAAGGAGGTGTAACAAAAGGTAGAGTAACAAGACCAGGCGAGAGAATGATAAATTCTGGTACAGGGGACAGGTACTGCTGTCTGTTTTAGTTTTTCCTGTCTTGTGCCCCATAGATCCAGCCTGAGCTCATCACTTTGGACCCCACTCAGTTGGGAGAGGTTGACGCCATCACCATGGAGCAGAAACGCAAAGAGCAAGTGGAGAGACTGGTAATTGCAACCTACTTTATTGATTTATGTTTGTTTTCTTCATTGTCTTTTACTATTTCCACTTGTATTTTTCTGTGTTTTCTAGTGAGATCTCCCTGCCATAATCTATGACTCTTCCTGTCCACTTGAGATATTTTGGTGTTCTCACCCACCTTTTTATGTCCCAGCTCCTTCTGTGACATTCTTTCTAATCTGAAGTAAATATAAAATCTAGCAGGGGATGGGTGGGAGTTGCTCATAATTAGGCACAACAGGTGTACAGACCAAGGAACTCAGAGCTGAGATCTGAAGGGTCTGACCCTCCGAACTCCGACCTGCGGGCCACATCCGGCACGCTACAAGATTTTATCTGGCCCCCAAATAGGATCAGTCTTGTATCCTCAATGTGCACTGATTGAGGTATAAGGTCAGCAGAGGATGCCTATGGTTTCCGTTTTCTGATGTGGGGGGGGGGGGATTTGATGTAGGTTAGGACACTGATGTAAGATGGGGACTCTGATGGAGACCTTGACGTAAGGGGGAATCTACTGGGACCCTGATGTAAGGCCGGCTCTGATAGGGAGCCTGATCTATGGAGGGACTCTGGTAGGAACCCTGATATAAGGGGGACTCCTGTGGGGATTTTTTTTGGCCTGAAAATCTTTTCAAAAATGTATGATGTGGTCTTTTATTGCAGTGCCTGCACTGCAAGGGTTAACTGCTCATTTACTGTACATCTCGGGGACAGAAAAAGTAGCAGAGATCCTCTGCTTCCCTGGCAGCCAGTGCTCCCCTACGCTCCGGCAGTGGACTCTTCCTTGGTGGCCTTGTGTCCAGTGTAAGGCTATGGGCCCTATATCTGTGTTGATGACTTCAGAGGGCATCTGGCTGCTGGAGTATAGTGCATTTTGTAGTCCATGGAGGTCGTTCTCAAGGGGTGAGGGGGGTGTTGGAACATGTTACATGATACACTCTGAATACAGGTGTAACATGTTCTATTGGTGAACTTATCCTTTAATTCTGATTATTCTTTCATTCCGATTATCCTTTAATTCTGATTATCCGTTAATTCTGAGTGTCTGATTTGACACTTTTACCTAGAGGTAAGCTTGTAATAAGGCTTACCTGTATGTACAGTTAACATCTCCTAAACTTGAGCCACCTAAGAGATATTGCACATGTGCAGTGCGCTCTGCATTCAGGGCACACCCAGTGTGCTGTCAAAGCTGTGCTGTGCTCTCAATGCAGAGCACCGCGAACGTGACTCCTGTGGGCATGTGGAGGAGTAATGTCCTAGCGGCCCGGCCATTAAAATGGTCAGAGCACGTGGACCTGGAAGGAAGATCAGGCAAAGATGGAAGCACCTGCAGGGGTGACAGCGCCGCCAGAGGGCTCTGTTTAAAAGGTGAGTCTGTCATATTGTGCTAGTAAGCAGTGCATACGAGCACATTATGGCAATAACCTGCAGAGGGGTCGGCTATTTTTTTAAGGCTTTACCACTGCTTTAATGTGCTGTACCTCATGCCAGGGTAAAGATGTGTATTGGCATATAAAGGATGTAGGAGGCTAGATATTAGAAGGTCATTATAAGGATGTAAAGGGATGAAGAAGGTAGGGTGGGAAGATATGCAAGGTTTAGGATAAAGGTAGAAAGGTGGTGCTCTAAGTTAGGGGTCTCCAAACTTTTCAAACAAAGGGCTAGTTGACTGTTCCTTCGACTTTAGGGCAGCCGGATTGTGGCCAGTGGGGGTAGAAAATGTCCCGGGCCCAGCCTCAGTAAGAATACACCTTGGCCTCAAGGTTGGGGATCAGTAGGAGGAGGAATAATACACCATCATTGCTATCATAGGGAGGGATCAGTACCCCATTGTTGTTATCAGTGGGAGGAATAGTACGCTATCATTGGTATCGTGAAAGAAATAATGCCCCGTTGTTGGTGTCAATGGGTAGAATAGCGCCCCATCGTTGGTGTCAATGGGAGGAATAGTGCCCCATCGTTGGTGTCAATGGGAGGAATAGTGCCCCATCGTTGGTGTCAATGGGAGGAATAATGCCCCATATAATTGGGAGGAATAGTTCCCCAAGGGCCAGATAAAGGCTAGCAAAGGGCTGCGGTTTGGAGACCACTGCTCCAAGCCAATGGATGCTGGGGGCGGACTGAAATAAAAGTGGTGGGAGGGAAGACAAGAGGGTTTCGGGGAAAGGGAAAATCTTGGATGTTGTGATTCAGGAAGGAGGCGATCTGTGAAGAATTGCTTCTTGGTCATTTTAAACCAAATTTCTTGTTTTTGCCAAAATGTTTGTTTCTTACACTTGCTGTCCCATCTCAGGGCTTTGATCCCTACGAGAAGACTCGCTTTGCTCCTCGACATAAGCGGAAGGGAAGAAGTTCCACCGGGAATATCCTGAAACGCAAGAAGAAGGTCGCACACGAGGAGAAGAGGGTGAGTCCCAGAATGAGAATCCGCTAACCGTCACCTATGTACTGCCATTGTCCTTTATTCCTGGGGTGACATTTGTATTCTTGCATAGTATTGCAACATCACAAGGGAAACGGGGGGGGGGGGGAACTGAACCAACACAACTGCAGCACAATACAATACAGTGTCACAGGGTGTGTCTTTTTGATCTGTGCTGGAAGTAAATACATTCTGTTTTATAACAAAAACACTATACTTCACTGTGGTGAAATATGTCATTCCTCTTGGCAGCCTCACCATAGACTGACTACTTGTGCTTTAGTTTTGTTTTATTGTGTATATATCATTGTGGGCATCCCAATGTAAGTAATTCTGTAATGTTTTTGTTCAAATGAATGTTATTTAAAGAACTTCATGATGGCAGCCACATTTTCTGGTTCCATATGCAGGCTCTGCTTCCTGCTTAAAGTGTATCTAAAGGCAAAACTTTTTTAGATTTTCCCCCCTCGCTGTGTCCTGGTGACCATACCTCTACTGTTTCTCATATCTCTATGCAATTTTTTGCATGACTTATGCAAAACTTCACTTGCATATGCGTAAGGCCCTGCTGCCTCATCTGCAGCTTGGATGTGGCCCTTTGATACTTTTTGTGCTGCCCTTGGGACCCCTGCAGACAGTAGTCTGTTTCCCTATTGCTCTGTATTAGAAGTGATCTCTATCAGTGTGATGAGTCCTCACTCTGTCTCCTAAAGCACCTTTCCCCTGTCACCAACAACTCCTATAACATGCCTGCACTCTGTGGCCATCTCCTGCTGCATGTCCGCGCTCTGTAACATGAAAGACAAAAACAGAACATTCCATAGCTCAACTCACCAACCAGTCTTCCTATGCTACCAGTCTGCCAACTGACCAAATTAACCCAACAGTGCGTTAGCACGCATTTGCAAACGCATGCGTAAGCTGCAAGGCCTCTTCACGGCACCCTGTGTATCGCTTGCAGTCCTAATGCTACTGAATTTATGAGCGTCTCCACAATGGAAGCACATGCATTAAATGGATAGATGGGGGGCAGGTGGGCCCGGAGGTAGCCCAATCCCCCTTAAAGGAACAGGAGCACACTGGACACCCAGCACATCGCACAGTGGCAGCAAAGGTGTCCAGTGTCTCCCCGGACCATATTTACACCAGTAACAATCAAATGGCCCCTGCCCCCACCTATAACTGGCCTTCACAGCAAGGAGCACGTGGAAGGGCGAAGCATGTCTTTCATGCGTTTGCCCTTCAATGTGCTCCTTGCTGTGACGGTCATCTTGTGTAACATGCCTATAGTCTTTAAAGAGGAGTTCCACCCAGGGGGTCCATTAAAAAAAAAAAAAAATTAAAAGTCAGCAGCTACAAATACTGCAGCTGCTGACTTTTAATTGGACACTTACCTGTCCCAGGGTCCAGCAATGCGGGGGATCGAAGCCCCGCTCGTCCCCCCCCCTCCGCTTGTCGGCGCCGGCATTTCAACTGTGGGCGCCGGGCTGTGGCTTCACAGCCTGGCACCCACTGTGCATGCGGCCGCGCGCCGTGATTGGCCGCTCAATCACCTGGGACCTGTAATGGGTCCCAGATGATTGACAGGAGGGAGCAGAGCTGAGCCCTTCCTGTGCCGAGGGGGAAGTGATGTCACCAGCCCAGGCAAAGGAAGAGGCAGACTACGAGGGACCCCCTAGCAACAGGCATTTAGAGGTAAGTAAAAAAAAAAATATATCCAAATGTATTTTTGTTTTTTTTTTTTTTAGAATTTTTCAGGTATTTTTGTTTTTTTGGGTGGAACCCCACTTTAACCATCTTCTGTTACGTGTGTAATATTACATTCACTAAATATTCTGTGCGACCGTGTGGTGATGTCATGGGCCACACTTGAGGCCCCTTATATCAGGAGAGTGAGCATTATTGATGTAAGTCATATGGCTGCAACCTGCTAGAGGGGGAGAGAAACTACACTCCTTCTATGGCATTGCTCCCTCGCTGACCAAAAAGATTCTACAGCAGCAAACCCATAACAAACAAGTGTGTAGTGTCTTTCCCATCTATAGCATTGTTCTTGCTGGTGAGTTTCCCCCCAGTGACAGGATTACCAGTGTCTGCTAATAATGGTCCTATGTGATATAAAAAAATAATACAGCGCACCTCTCCACTGTATCAATACAACCAAACATTCATTTTCAATCAAAGTATCCATTTGTGCACAAAATAAAGAGAAGTATAACAGTGGAAATAAACAACTTAGAAGCAGTGTGTATTTCTTTGTTGATGAAAACAAAAGTGGCAATAACAATGTATCCTGTATCCAAATGTATCACAAGTCCCACAAGAACAGTCTGTATGTGATCTTTTGCGAATAATTCGTCACCACCATACGTGTGATTCAAGTCTCCTTGAAAACATCAGACAAAACGCAGGGCTCGCGCACGCACGCATTCATGGCATCAGGACTCGGAGAGCGGGTCATTAGCATATACCCGGCAGGGTTATAATACATGGTTACAGTTGCATGCTGGTGCAGTATTACATTTTTAAATGAGTGGATTTTTTTTTTATATTGTTCTTAAAGTGTATGGGATTGTATCACACCATTAAAGTTTATTTGGGGACGGAAGAGTATAAGGCTACTAATGCGGCAAAGGAGAGATATAAAGTGCTGCAGACTTCTATGCAATAAAACGATCACATTGTTGTGGTGAATTCTCTGTTTGCACAGGGCGTGGAATCGCACTTGTTAGAACCTGAAACACACATGTGGCGGAGACCAAATATTTGCTAGAGGACCCATACAGACTCTTATTGTGGAACTTAATATATATTTATTTACACATGACCTTTTTATTGGGACTGCTTTTTTTTATTATTATTATTATTATACAGGATTTTATAGAGCTTACAGATTGTTCACCGCTTTACAAAATAAAAAAAAGGAAAAGTACAGTTTTTGGGTGGGAGGCAGGAATAGGCTTTCTTGAAGAGATGGGTTTCCAAGGATCTCCTAAAGCAGGTGTAACCAGGTAACCTTTCAGAGTTTGAGATCTACCTGGACAACATGGAGCAAAGCAAAGATCTCTGGGGGCCTGTTTTTAAAAAAAAAAAAAAAAAAATCAAGCCCAAAATAAAAAGATGGCATAAAGAACACCCCTCACCTCCCACAGTAGTGTACTCTGCCCCCCTCCACATTAGCACCACCACACACACTGTTTTATCCTCTGTCCAGTTGTGATCTAGGGAAACAATCGGTAAATAAGACCAATCTCATTCTGGAGTAAGTAGGGCTGTGCCAACTTCCCCTTCCGGCACTGGTTGCTAGCACGCTTGGTGGCTGGACAGCACCATAACAACCAGTGATGCTGTGCGGCTCGGGGGCTGAACGTGAATGTCTGGTTGTATTTATGTAATGATAATTGGAGAGGTGCGCTGTATTATTATTGTTTCACATTTTTGTTTGATACTTCCATTATAGCTGCATTTTATATGATATAATATAGTTTCTGGTACATAGCACCCATTTTCCACTTTACTCTAATAATGGCTGTATGTCACTCTGTTTCTTGCAGGAGGAAATCAAGAAATCCCTAAAAGCCCGTGAGAAGGAGAAGAGAGAGAACACATCGGCAGCTGCTGATCAGAGTCATCGAACAATATTGGACAGGTTCAAAAAGTGATCAGCTGAGCGTATGATGACAGCTGTCTGTGATCCAGTGTACTGCCAACTCGCCAAAGTCTCCAACCGCGTCACTTCCGGTGACTCTCCAGCAGCAATAATTGCAGATTTCGACAAGTTACCTGTTTTCACAGAACACCGGCAGCGTATACACTACGCTACACGATATAATGAGTAAACAGTGTAATGCTGGCCATACACTATACGAAAAATCGGCCGAAAAATCGTTCGTATAGACACTTCGTTCGTTTTTCGGCAAGTTAATGGGCACAAATCGATAATCGTTTGTGACGTTTTTGTGGGAAAAAAACGAACGGGAAGTTTGGAAAATTTCTGCCGAACGTACGATAAATTGCAAGGTTAATGTGTTTCCCGTCCGAACTGTCTGCACTAGGTATATGTAAAAAACGAACAAAAAATTATTTATTCATGTCCACTGAACAATTTATCGGTCATTATATGATGGCACGATCGTTTGCGTTCACGGTCGAACGTTCGTTTTTCGAAAATGGGTTCGGCCGATTTTCTGTATAGTGTATGGCCAGCATTAGTCTGCCCACTGATAACCAACAACATGGCCGCCTCCAAGGCGGTGCAGCTTTTTTCCTCCTTACCCGGTCTTCTGTGAAAACAGCCAACTCGTCTCGCACCGTAGTATATCCGCTACCGGTCTTCTGTGAAAACAGCCAACTCATCTCGTACCATAGTATATCCGCTGCCGGTCTTCTGTGAAAACAGCAAACTCGTCAATCTCCAATTACAGCTGCTGGAGAGTCACCGGAAGTGACGTGGATGGAGATTTTGATGGGTTGGCTATTTCAGCAACACAAGCCACCTGCTTCCGAGGTGCTGGTAGTGGCAACACTGAAATACATATGGCACTCGGCAGAGCTGAGCATAGTGCCCTCTAGGCCAGGGGTCTACAAACTTTCTAACAAAAGGGTCAGTTTACTGTTCTTCAGACTTGAGGGGGGCCAGACTGTGCCCAGCGGGAGTAATTAATGCCTGATCTTTGGTATTCGGGGGAGAAATAGTTGGTGTCACTGGGAGGAATAGTGCCCCATTTTTGTTGTCCGTAGAAGGAATAGTGCCCCATTGTTGGTATCAGTGGCAGGAATAATGCCTCAAGGGCCGGATAAAGGCAAGCAAAGGGCAGCATCTGGCCCCAGCCCCAGGGCCACAGTTTGGAGACCACTGCTCTAGGCTATACACTCTCCTCCCTCTCTGTATATATGTTTCATAATAAATGCCTTTTATAGTGTTTTTTGTTTCTTTCTAATCTTAAAACTGATCTGATAAAAACAAACAAAAAAAAAAACACAATTTGCCTTAACGAGTTTTGTTTATTAACAATCAATGAAAAATCACAACACTGTATGGAAGTCATTATCACAGAGGTATATAATGGTGCACATTGTCATCAGTTTATGCTTTCTCTTCATCTGGGTGTACTATGAGTTTGGTATATTAACAGTATGAATGGAGGAATCTCCACTGCTGGCTACTATATTCAGGCAGATCTGATCATTCCCCCCCATCCATGTCAATTTTTAGACCAACTTTTGGTGGTTGTAGGGTCATCCACAGCTTGAGTTTTGTCCAAGTCCACGAGCATTGTCAGAGTCCGCGACGGGGGCTTTTAAGCTGGGTATACAATATACAGTTTTATTCCATTGTGCAACCTCCTTTTAGATTTACCAGAGCTAAATAAAGTAGTGACAAATCTAAACAATCCATTAAATTTATATCAAATCAGGCAGGCCTTCCCATGTGATGGCAGATCTAAAAGAGATTGTACAATCGAGCTGTATAGTCAGCTTCAGTGTAAGAGCAGGAGGGGTTCAATATTCCATTTAGGTGGGTTTGGTCTTTGTCAGTATACAAATCTTTAGTGTGAATAGAAGTAGAGTGCATGCTACGGCATCTCATCTCCCTTAAGAATACCTGAACAGAATGTAAAATTTCAGGGTCCACAGGATAGGTTTAAAGTGGTTGTAAAGTCAGAAGTGATTTTTTTTTTATATTAATGCATTAAGATTAAAAAAAAAAAAAAACTGTGTGCAGCAGCCCCCCTAATACTTATCTGATCCCCCTCTCGGTCCAGCGTTGTCCACGAGTGTCTCGCCCTCCCGGGACTCTCCTGATTGGCTGAGACACAGCAGTGGTGCAATTGGCTCCCGCTGCTGTCAGTTAGCCAATCAGGAGAGAGGGGGCAGGGCCAAACCGGGGCTCTGTGTCTGAATGGACACAGGGAGCTTGGACTTGGCTCAGGTGCCCCCATAGCGAGCTGCTTTCTGTGGGGGGCACGCATCAGGAGGGAGGGGCCAGGAGCAGCGAAGAGGGCTCTGTGCAAAACCAACTGCACAGAGGAGTTAAGTAGAACATGTTTGTTATTAAAAAACAAGACTTTACAACCACTTTAAGCCCAAATCCAGGAAACCTAAAATTCCTCCCTTGCATTGGTGTCTTGGTCTTGATGCCAGAAGACCTTAGACCGCTGAAGCACGAGGAAGAAAAGGCTGCAGGGACTGCTCTACGAGTGCTGAGAAGTCTGCAGGAGCAGGACCAAGTCCCATAGACAGAAATGAATTAACCCTTGCAAAGTGGGAGCAACTCCAGTGCAAGAAAGGACTTTTAGATTTTCAGACGTTTAGCTTGAAATGTAAGCCAGTAGAAATGATATAAATGTATAGTAGCAGTTACATAGTAGGTGAGGTTGAAAAAAGACACAAGTCCAACCTATGTGTGTGATTATATGTCAGTATTACATTGTATATTCCTGTATGTTGCGGTCATTCAGGTGCTTATCTAATAGTTTCTTGAAGCTATCAATGCTCCCCGCTGAGAACACCGTCTGTGGAAGGGAATTCCACATCCTTGCCGCTCTTACAGTAAAGAACCCTCTACGTCGTTTAAGGTTAAACCTCTTTTCTTCTAATTGTAATGAGTGGCCACAAGTCTTATTAAACTCTCTTCTGCGAAAAAGTTTTATCCCTATTGTGGGGTCACCAGTACAGTATTTGTAAATTGAAATCATATCCCCTCTCAAGCGTCTCTTCTCCAGAGAGAATAAGTTCAGTGCTCACAACCTTTCCTCATAACTAAGATCCTCCAGACCCTTTATTAGAACTGGACAGCATACTCCAGGTGCGGCCGGACCAGAGTCTTGTAGAGCGGGAGAATTATTGTTTTATCTCTGGAGTTGATCCCCCTTTTAATGCCAATATTCTATTTGCTTTATTAGCAGCAGCTTGGCATTGCATGCCATTGCTGAGCCTATCATCTACTAGGACCCCCAGGTCCTTTTCCATCCTAGATTCCCCCAGAGGTTCTCCCCCCAGTCTATAGATTGCATTCATATTTTTGCCACCCAAATGCATTATTTTACATTTTTCTACATTGACCCTCATTTGCCATGTAGTCGCCCACCCCATTAATTTGTTCAGGTCTTTTTGAAAGGTTTCCACATCCTGCGGAGAAGTTAGTCACATTCAACTTGACTTGACATTTTATATAGCTTCTCCAAGTCACTATTTTAGTTCTGAGTGTCAGCAATCTCCAAAATCACTTATTTAATTCTAATGAGTGCCACAAAGATACCCCAACATTTATATCCAAATACATTTACATTGGAATGGATTAAGGCAGTGGTCATCAACCCTGTCCTCAGGGCCCACTAACAGGCCAGGATTGGCAGATAACTAAAATACATCACAGGTGATATCATTTGCTGCTCAGAGATTGCAGTATTCTAGTCTGTATCTCCCCGAGGTAATACATAAAACCTGGCCTGTTAGTGGGCCCTGAGGACAGGGTTGATGACCACTGGCTTAAGTAAGGGGTCTGGACTACCTAATTGGATTAAAAAAATCTGGGCTATTTTCCTGACTCTCATTAGACATAAAGAAGTGAGTTGGAGGTAGGCTGCACTGTAAGAATTTAATAGTGGAAATTCAGTTTTTTACAGATGCCTTGTCCTGTCCTGTAAAAAGAACCATTAACATGGGGGGGGGGGGGGGGTCTTTAGAGTAGAGATTGGAAAGTGTCATGACACACTTTCTCCATACTTCATATTCCCAGTTCTCCACCAGCCAGTGCCATGTCATGATTGAAAACCACATAGTATTTTACAGGATGGGTCCACATCTGACAGACGCAGAGATTTCTGGAATTACATTATTACACGCCCAATCCAAAATCTCGCATTTATAATATGAAACAAAAAAAAAAAAAGGAAAGACCAAAAGGCCGGACTTTAGAGGCAAATTGGACCACATTATTTTTTATAAAATCCGTATCTTATTTATAAACATGTTTCATGTGCATTTTTTACATTTTCTTGCCAATAAAAACGTATATACAGAATATGGCGGACGAGGGCCCAGTACTTAAGGTATATTGTTGTTACATGAAATCAAGTGAGGCAACGGGTTTCGCTGATCCGCCATCATGGATTCGTCATGTGCAATATCTTCACCTTGCCTGAATCTGACAAGGTGAAGATATTGTACACGATGAATCCATGAAATACCGTATTTATCGGCGTATAACACGCACCCCAAGTTTAGTAGGGAATTTTAAGGAAAAAAACTTTTAGGAGTAAAGTTTAAGAAAAACTTACATTAAAATGCCCATCAATGCAGCGTTATCGGTGTCCATCTGCAGCCTTGTCAGTGCAGCTTTGCCCCAGTGCAGCCATGTCATTGCAGCTTTGCCCCAGCGCAGCCATGTCATTGCAGCTTTGCCCCAGTGCAGCCATGTCAGTGCAGCCTTGTCAGTGCAGCTTTGCCCCAGTGCAGCCTTGTCAGTGCAGCCTTGTCAGTGCAGCCTTGCCCCAGGGCAGCCTTGTCAGTGCAGCTTTGCCCCAGTGCAGCCTTGTGTGATTGCCGCCGACATACACAGCCATGTGTAAATTCAAATATGGCGCCGAGACTGCAGGGACTCGTCGGAGCCGAGATACACATACCCCTAAGAGTCCTCGGCTTTTCTCGGCGCCGCTCAGTCACGCCCAGTCCCGCCCTATGATGGACATAACACAGGTCCAATGGCGGGACTGGGCGTGACTGTGAGCGGCGCCGAGGAATGCCGAAGATACTCGGGTATGTGTATCTCGGCTCCGACGAGTCCCTGCAGTCTCAGCGCCATATTTGAATTTACACACAGCTGTGTATGTCGGCGGCAAAAGCCGCGATCGCCCCGATCAGAACAAAATTGGCGGGGATCGGCCTATAACACGCACCCGCGATTTTCCCCTGATTTTATATGTCGTGTTATATGCCGATAAATAAGATTTATGTCTATGCAGTTTTTCCATTTAGACAGTGAGACCTGTTTTTCTTCTATCTCCCCTTTCGTATGTCCTGAAGAAGTGGATCAGCGAAACGCATTGACGCACAGGGGCTCACTTACTTGATCTCATGTAACACAATAACATGCCTTAAAGTGATTTTAAAGTGTAGTTTTTTTTCTCTATTAAAAAAAAAAAAAAAGTCATATCTCTGTGCAGTGGATTTGCACAGGGCAGCCCAGATCCTCCTCTTCTCGGGTCCCTCTTCTGCTCTCCTGGCCCCTCCCTTCTGTCAAATGCCCCCGCAGCAAGCAGCTTGCTTTGGGGACACCCGAGCCCAGTCACAGCTCCGTCTGTCATTCAGACACGGAGCACCGCCCCCTCTATCTCCTGATTGCCTGACTGACTTTGTCAGCAGTGGGAGCCAATCATGCCGCTGCTGTGCCTCAGCCAATCAGGAGCGAGAGTCTCAGATGGCCGAGACACTCGTGGACAGCGCTGGACAGATAGGTTTAGGTAAGTATTAGGGTGGCTGCTACACACAGGTTTTTTTATCTTAATGCAAAGAATGCATTAAGATAAACATTCTGCTATTACAACCCCTTTAAGTACTGGGCCCTCATCCGTCATATTCTGTATATACATGTTTCTACGTGCATTTTTAAAATGTTCTTGTTTATAAATAAGATATGGATTTTATAGAAAATAATGTGGTCCAATTAGCCTCTAAAGTCCGGCCTTTTGGTCTTTCCTCTTTTTTGTTTCAAATTATATTAACGGGTGTGGCAAAGGAGTGGTTTCAATAATCCTATCAGCATCTACAGTATAATCTGTTGCAGCATTTGTTAAAAGTACATAATGAGAGATTTGTAAACATGGTCACAGAATCACAGTTAAACATGCAAAATCACAATTACAAAAGTATTACAAAATGTTATAGAAATACAGGAAGACTACTGAATAATCAAAACGCATACGCAGGAGCAAAACCACCTGACACTGCAGCTGTGGTGGAACTACAAATTCCAGGAGGCCTTGTTGGCTTTAGGGACGTGTATTTCTACTGCAGCTGGTTTTTAGTGGAAGTTCTATATTCATATAACAGTCCATTTGATCTTTCAATCCTTTATAGGAAGCCATGCAGCATTATCAATAAAAAGAAACAATGCCTGCTAAGAATGCACATTGTCAGATTGTTACTGGACTTGCAAACTAAAGCTGGCCATAGATGGATCGAAATTTGGCCGATTTGATCCATGTGTAAATGGAATTCGATTGTTAATATTGACTTTTATAAAACAGGCTTGCTGGAAATTTTTTCTCAATCAGCTGGCTGCAGCTGCTGATCAGTGAATTGTGACTGGAGAGTCCCGCTGTCCTGACAGGGAGACTCCTCTATCCACCTCGCTTATGTGGATGGAGGAATCCATTCTTCTTTTTTTTTTTTTTTTTTCCCGTTCAGCCCACTGGCAGATCGCAGATAAACAGATCATTCTATGGCCAGTGGTGGGGTGTCAGGTTGAGGGAGGGGGGATGGTGGGGTGTCAGGTGGGGGGATGGTGGGGTGTCAGGTTGGGGGAGGGGGGATGGTGGGGTGTCAGGTTGGGGGAGGGGGGATATGAGGACAGGTATGACACACAGAAGGAGGAGGTGGGGAGAAGGGAGGTGTATGTGTATATTTTTATATATATATATATATATATATATATATATATATATATATATATATATATATATATATATATATATATATATATATATGACATCGGTCTCTCCTCCATACAACAATAATAATAAACAGATCATTCTATGGCCAGCTAAGGACTAGCTGGCAGAAATCCAAACTTCCATGCATGCCTAAACTGTAACCTGTCTACTGACTCAAAGTTCCAAAACGCGTCCTTAGTTTTTTGGCAATGGCTTCCTGTACAGCTTTTCATGAACTAAACACCGACAGCGCTACTTTGATGACCCGTGTTTCAGACATAAGTCAGCCTGGTAATAAATATACGAACATTGCCCCCAATTTTACAGAGGTGGTGCCACTTTTTAAATACCTGTAGGCTTAATATAAATATTCTATTAGTGTCAGTCAGCAGCTCTCTGCTCACTGGAGCGTTGGGCTTTTGAAGGGCTGAAGCGGCCGGCTCAGGCTCTCAGCGGCTCGCAGAGAGGCTGAGCTGGGTGTTGGTCCAAGGACCTGGCAGATCCTCCCTTTTATTGTTGTGATGACGCAGGCCGTGGACCTACTTCTGTGATGTCACCAAAGACCGGACTTCAGCCTGCTCTCTGCTGCAAAACTAACTGCACTCCTGCGATCCATAAAAGTACAGCCAAACGAGCTTTGGTTATACTTTTCCTTTAAAACCCCTGAGTGACAGTCTAAACAGGTCCCAAATCCAGTTAATAATCGATGCACACACGAAAAAAAAAAAAAGAAAATCTTCCTTTCCTGACTAAGCCAAATCCTTTGTGTCTCACCTGCGCCCCCTCCCAGACACTGCAGCTCACAATGGGAGGGTTCCAGCAGCAGAGGCAGTGCTGCCAATCCAGAAAGCAGAGCGAAGGAATAGGTGTGACCGGCTGCTGACTAACAAGCTACTGATGTGTGAATCAGTAGAGAAGGTACAACCTACATGAGAGTGACAACACTGCTCTGAATTCAGGAGCAGTACAGCTGCATTTCCACTGGGTCACAAAAAGCTGCATTAGGTGGACTTCACTGGCAGGATCTATATTAGTTTTATATTAGTTTTACGGAAAACTATAAAAGTTATAGGCAATATCATTTTTTAGCAGAGGTTCCCTAGGCCTGAAAATTACTTAGAAATGGGTAGAAATGTTGATAAGGGCTGTTTTAAGCCCTAAAAAGAGATTTTCAAAAAGTGCCAAAACCTTTTAAAAGGTATCAGAATAAATAAAATAAAGGTTCTTCATAAATACCAAACCAAAGAGGACACAGAGGGATCGGGGGTACAGCTGCTTTTGGATATCATCACAAACAAAAGGTCTTTAGCTGCACAGTATTTGGGAACCCCAAGTTATAAACAGTAGAGTCCCTCTTGTATTGAAAGAGGCAGGAGTGCATGAAGTTCATCCAAAACATAACTGATCTGAAACATAATTCTAATAGTCATAGTGGTTCAGTAATGAAATGTAAACTTCAGCAGTTGGGGTGTCTGAAGCTGCCCAAGATATTTCACACAGGGATAAAAAAAAAAAAAACTAGTCTGTTGCTAGTAGGAACCATGCAAAGGTAGAAGAATATTCTGGCAGCCGCAAACCATTCCCAATTATAGGATCACCAGATAAAAGCTCGCTTCATCCAAGCCACATCCCCAACATGTTTTGGAGCCGTAGCTTGGACGGAGCAAACTGAGGGTGTTTTTTTTTTTCAATTTTTTTTGTTAAAATGCAATTAATAAGAACAATGGTCACAAGATTTGGCTGACAAGTTAAGTAAAGAAAGACTATATACAGTATGTTAGTATAAGCTGAACGGGAGCCTAGCAGCGCATTCTAGTGTGCATTGAGTCAGGATGGACCCACTCCCAGCCTGCACCCTCACTCACAGTGGCTTCCACTTCATAGGACGATGGTTTCCTGAGCAGGATCCAAATGTAATATTCAGGGTAGCAGGAACCATATTTCTTATACCTTGCGGAGTTTAAAAAAAAAGGAATGGGAAATTGTAAATGACAGCTGCCAATCAAGATACCCTTATCAAATATTGTTATACAGATAATCAGGAGCTGGTCTGTTGAACTTAGAAGCCATCTGAAGGCTTTCAGGGAGTGAACATATTTCTCATCCATAACAGAAAAGGTTCCAAAAAGTTAACTGCCAACACAGGTGCCTTGCTTATATCGTTTCAGGGATTCAGTTGGTCCAGGGCAAGGAACTAATCATAACCCCAATACCAACAAGACATATTTCCAACTTGTTAAGTGGCTCCATTTTCTCCTGAGTCCAAAGGCTGCCCAAATGTCCTGCAGAAGAGTAGGGTTAGCGGGGGACACCAGTGGTCTTCTTCCTCTTTCAGCATATTCCAGGCCTCCTGCATGCCACGGGGTGTAAGTTGGTGGGAGGTAAACATGGTCCGGTAGCAGCAACTGTTGTGCGGGATGGATGCAGAACCTGCTATCTTAGCAACATGTCGGGGGGCGATACCAGCTGCCTTTGCCAAGATGCCAGTGTAAACATCCTCAACTGCAGGCCAAGGGCCATTGCCAGCTTCCTGCAAAAGGTGACCAGCTGCTCCAAGAGACAAAATGTAGCCGGTGCCACTACAATACGGGGGGAAATGGTCTCCGGCATAAAGATCATGTGACACATAGTGCCGATTCTCTGGATCCCGAAAGACAGGGGCATGCCAGTGTATCCGGCCAAGATACTGGAGTTCCTGGTGCTGCTCCTTCAGAAAGGCTGACAGTGCCGGAGTGTTGATAAAGACATCGTCATCAGTCTTGAGCAAAAACCGAGCACCTTGGCACTTCTGCAAGGCCCATAACAATCCAGTCAGGGTTTTTAGTGTCAGGTTCCGGTAAGAGTCTGTGAAGTTGGCTTGAATGATGTCTCCATGAGCGACTGCCTCATGCACCAGGGCTGACCTCTCCTCTGCTTTATCAGGAACCGCCAAAACGAATAGAGTCAGAGATGAAGAAGATGTGGCAGAGGAGAGACTCCCCCAAGTTTGCCGAATTGCATCTCTCCTATCTCTATGGGAAGGAGCACTGGAGACTAAGACAAGGAGTAAGGGTGGTGGAGAGCAAGCATTGGCAGGAGAGAGCAGGAAAGGTGGCAAAGGGATGCTGGCGAGTCGAGAAGAGGAAAGCTGAGAAGGGTTTGGGTAGAAGATGGGCAGTGTCCGAGACAAACACTCTTCCAGATACCCGGAAAGAGACAGAAATAGCAGCAGCAGAAGTGAAGAGATAAGAAGAAACATGGAAGGCCAGCGCCGTCTATGAATGCAGAACAAGCGCAGGCATGCACCAATAAGTGGTCGCATGATGTGAAGAGCTGGATACTTCCCCCGTTCTCTAAGCTCTGCTATGTGATCCTAGCAGAATGCAACCGGCTTACTCTTCACCTGGGTTCTTTAGGTGGCTACTTGTGATCACATCCTATCAGGACTCAGCCGTTGTCTTTGTCTGCTTGACGGTAGATTGAGAGGTGGGATTTGGGCTTTGTTTTCTGAAGAACAGGTTCAGTGCATGGATATCCCGAAGTGGGTCTTCATATCTTGAGCTATTCTGAGCTAATATGTAATTCATAATCACACCTGAGGGCTGCATTCCAGTAGATAAGACAACACATGGTGATAAATGTAGAGGCGGGGTATAGAGTATCGCTAAAAGATAAAAAAAAAAAAAAAAAAAAAAAAAAAGGACAAAACAGAAAGATAAGTTGAAGAGTAAAAGAAATTTGGCCCTTAATATCAGTTGCGGGTCACAGAAAGACAAAAAGTATCACAAGATTATTATTTTTTTTTTAAGGACTGTAAGGACCCAATACCAACAAGACATATTTCCAACTTGTTAACTGGCTCCATTTTCTCCTTGATTCAAAGGCTGCCCAAATGTCCTGCAGAAGAGTAGGGTTAGCGGGGGGACACCAATGGTTTACACTACTCTTAATGAATAATGCTGGTGATAAGGTTATGGCAAACCTTAAAGTATTAGTGAGGGTTCGTTTTTTTTAAATGACAAACATGTTATACTTACCTGCTCTGTGTAATGGTTTTGCACAGAGCATCCCGGATCCTTCTCTTCTCCCCCTCCCTGCCTAGTGTCCCTGTAGCAAGCCACTTGCTCTGGGGGCAACCGTGTGTGCTCGCAGCTGGGCCCTGCTCTTTGTTTCCATAAAAACACTCGGCCTCTGCCCCCCCCCCCCCCCCCATCACTGGCTCTGATTGACAGCAGTGGGAGCCAATGGCTCCTGCTGCTATATCACAGCGAATGAGGAGCGAGAGAGCAGAGAGAGGCTTGGCTCTCGTGCATATCACTGGATCAAGATCAGGTTTAGGTATGTATATTTAGGGGGGCTACAGGGGAAGCTGCATGCAGCAGGTTTTTGACCATACTGCATAGAAACCTTCTGCCTTAACAACCACTTTAAGGTTTAGGGTTGGGATTGGTAGCTAGGTTTAGGTTAAATTATTATGTTTAGAGGTTTTTTTATTGGTCTGATATTTAAGGGGTTAATTACTAAAACGGGTGCAGCTCTGCATAGAAACCAATCAGCTTACAGGTTTTATTGTCAAAGCTTAAAGGATATGTAAAGGTTCATTTAAAAAAAACAAAAAAACAAACATGTCATACTTACCTCCTCTGTGCAGCTGGTTTTGCCCCGATGCTCCTATTCTGCGGTCCTTCAGCGGTGCTCCTGGCTCCTCCTCTTCTCGAGTGCCCCATTGGAGAGCCACTCTCCGTGTGGGCGTGCTCCCGTGTCCTGTTGCTGCGTCCATTGACATAGACAGCGGGACTTGGCTCCGCCCTTGGCTCCCCATTTGATTGACAGCAGCGGGAGCCAATGGCTGCGCTGCTATCAATCTATCCAATCAGGACCGAGACACCGGCTGGAGCTGGTGTGCTTGTCCGTGCTGCTGGAAAGACCAGGTTCAGGTAAGTAAAAGGGGGGGGAGGGGTTGGGGGGGGGGGCTGCTGCATCACCACATGATGTTTTATCGCCTTAAAGTGATTATTATTTATAAAAAAAAAAAAACAAAGCCTTACAATCACTTTAAGGCGAAAAAACCTCCTGTGATGCAGCGGCCGCCCCCCCCCTTTTACTTACCTGAACCCGGTCTTTCCAGCGGCATGGACAAGCACACCAGCTCCAGCCGGTGTCTCGGTCCTGATTGAATAGATTGATAGCAGCACAGCCATTGGCTCCCGCTGCTGTCAATCAAATCCAATGACGCCGGGCCGAGTCCTACATTTGGCATCTATGGATGCGCCCACAAGGTAACCCCCCAGGAGAGCGCTTCTCCTAGGGGGTTATATGAAGCGTGGAGGAGCCGCGAGAGCAGCCAGTAGACCCCAGAAGTCGGTGTTCAGGGCCACTCTGTGCAAAACGAACTGCACAGTGGAGGCAAGTATGACATGTTTTTTATTTAAAAAAAAAAAAAGAAACGAAGCCTTACAAACATGTCATACTTACCTCCACTGTGCAGTTTTGCACAGAGTGGCCCCAATCCTCCTCTTCTGGGGTTCCCCAGCAGCTCTCGCGCCTCCTCCCCGCATCGTATAACCCCCTAGGAGAAGCGCTCTCCTGGGGGGGTTACCTTGTGGGCGTGCTCCCGATTCCCGCATTCGCCATCCATAGACCCTGAATGTAGGACTCGGCCCCGGCCCCCCCTGGCGCTCGCGTCATTGGATTTGATTGACAGCAGCGGGAGCCAATGGCTGCGCTGCCTATCAATCTATCCAATCAGGACACGAGACACCGGCCGGAGCTGGTGTGGTCGTTCCCGTCGTGTGAATTTCGGGGCTCAGGTAAGTATAAGGGGGGCTCGGGGGCGCTGCTGCAGTAAAGAAGGTTTTTCACCTTAATGCATTAAGGTGAAAAGCCTAGAGGGTTTACAACCCCTTTCATTGAACAAGCAGAAGCTAGAAGCTGATTGGCTACCATGCACAGCTGCACCAGATTCTGAATGCTCCAGTTGTAGCAAATCTCCCCCTGAGTATTAGGGTTCAATTTAAGAGTATTAAAACCCCTGGTGCCCAACCTGTGGCCTATAAGCCATATGCGGCCTTCGGACCTTAGCAGTCAGTAGTGGGAACATTGATTTGTAAAGGGGCCTTTAATAGCAGTGATCTCTAAAGCCTAAGTTTAGTTAAAGTGATACTCCACTTTTTTTAAAATTAAATGGGCCCCTAAGTGGTTTATACCATAATGTGCTAGTATGCGCCGCATATTAGCACATTATGTCATACTTACCTGTCAGACAAAGCCCTCCAGGGCTGAGCTGCCACCGCTTCAACTGGTCACAGGGGCTTTCGTTTTCATTCTGGGCGCTTGTGCACGGAAGTCACATAATTGCGGCACAGAGCGGTGCCATAAATGCATACTGAGCATGCTGAAAAGACCCAATAGGGTATTTTCTGTCATTAAAAATCTTACCTGTCCTAGTTGAAATATTCCATCTTCCAGCCCAGGGGTCTTCAAACTTTCTATAGAAAGGGCCAGTTACTGTCCTTCAGACCTTAGGAGGGGCCGGACTGTGCCCAGAGGGAATAAATAACGCCACATTTTTGGTATTTGGGGGAGCAATAGTTGGGGTCGGTGGGGGGAATATTACCCCACTTTTGTTATCAGTGGAAGGAATTATGTCCCAGGGTTGGTGTCAGTGGAAGGAATAGCGCCCCCCCCCCCCATTGTTGGTGTCAGTGGCAGGAATGGTGCCCCATTGTTGGTGTCAGTGGCAGGAATGGTGCCCCATTGTTGGTGTCAGTGGCAGGAATGGTGCCTCAAGGGTCAGATAAAGGCAGGCAAAGGGACACAGTCTGGAGTCCACTGCTCAACAGGAATCTTTTGGTGCTGTGGGGGAGGGGGTAATACAGCTGCTGGACCTGTCAAGAGTGATAAGATTTATTGTTATCGCGAATAAAATCCACAACGAAATTACAAAAATAGAGGAAAACTCCCAACACAATTGGGGATCAATCAACTTCACACACACACATTCATAAACCACTAAGGCTGCATTCACACATGATCACAGAACGAATCGCCGCGATTTCGCCTTGCAATTTCAAACGGCTGCAAAAACGCGGGACGCGCTTGTGATGACATTACTTCTAATGTCATTTTTGCCATGATTGTCGGGCGGTAAATCGCGCTGCAATCACAACACGTGACACTTGTCGCTCAAAAAGGAACATGAGCTTCTTGGGCGTTTCGCGTTTTGCAGCCATTTGAAATCATGGGGCGGAATTGTGGCGATACTGCCCGTGATCATGAATGACACAACATCCCTTAAAATAGAGGGAAAACATTAACCTTAACCATATATTATCTAACATGAATTAATTCCCATTTACTGCTGACAATGCCGCCTTTCCCCCCCCCCCCCCATTCATAAAAGCTGTAACTATAGCTTTCATCAATATAACTCTATGAATGGAGGACAGGTGAATGAATGAAAGGTACACCTCCTTTATTCACAGAGATCTTTTTATTACTGGAAGTTATAGTACAACTTCTATGAATGGAGGAGGGGGCCAGGAAGGGCTGGTATAGTCGGCATGCTTGATGAGCGCCTGTGACAGGCCCATGAAGATCACACATAGCATACAATCCAATTGTACAAGTGTAATACAACACAGAGCTGAGTGCCAGGAACTAATAAAAGGCACGATCACAGAACACATCACAGCAAATACAATTTATAATGATATCATTAAAGTGTAACTCCACTTTTTTTGAGAAAAAAAAACAACATTCCCCTCTGGGTGATCTCTGTACATTGCAAGGATTAGAACAACGTTTGTTGCAGATTCGTAGCGTTTGTTATTCTGAAGAAATCCCTGGGTGTTTCTCTGTGCCTCTGGGCTCGGTAAGTGTAATGGAAGAGGTTTTATAATTATCAGTCAGGTGTTGTAGCTGCAGAGCACTAATGAGGAAATCTGCTGGTCCTGTATCTCTTTAGATGTGTTCCTACAGGGAGAATCTCACCAAAAAAAAATGACAGGTTGGGGGAGAGGGGATTGTTGGGTGTCAGGTTGGGGGAGGGGGGATGGTGTGGTGTCAGGTTGGGGGAGGGGGGATGGTGTGGTGTCAGGTTGGGGGAGGGGGGTGGTGGGGTGTCAGGTTGGGGGGAGGGGGGGGATTAGTGGGGTGTCAGGTCGGGGGAGGAGGGTGGTGGGGTGTCAGGTCAGAGGGGGGGTGGGGGGGTGTCAGGTCAGAGGGGGGGTGGTGGGGTGTCAGGGTGGGGGAGAGGGAATGGTGGGGTGTCAGGTTGGGGGAGGGGGATATGAGGACAGGTATGACACACAGAAGGAGGAGGTGGGGGGAAGGGAGGTTCTCTCTCTCTCTCTCTGTGTATATATATATATATATATATATATACACACACACATCAGTCTCTCCTCCATACAATAATAATAAACAGATCATTATATGGCCAGCTAAGGATTAGCTGGCAGAAATCCAAACTTCCATGAATGCCTAAACTGTAACCCATCTACTGACTCGAAGATCCGAAACGCGTCCTTAGTTTTTTGGCAATGGCTTCCTATACAGCTTTTTATGAACCAAACACCGACAGCGCTATTTTGATGACCCGTGTTTCAGACATAAGTCAGCCTGGTGATATATACGAACATTGCCCCCAATTTTACAGAGCTCGTGCCACTTTTGAAATACCTGTAGACTTAATATAAATATTCTATTAGTGTCTAAATATTCTGAAATGTATCAAAAATAAATAGTTGACTCTTTCCATAGAAACAAAACCTTAAACGAGAAGTATGGGAATTGAGTTTGTCCCAGATTCCATACTTGCCTAGGTGGATGCAGCATCGGTCCTCAGGCGCCTCTGCACTGAGAATCGAGCGATCTAACACCACCTATCGCTCGGTTCTGACAGCTCTGTCAGTCAGCAGCTCTCTGCTCTGACCCCTCCTCGCTCACTGGAGTGTTGGGGTTTTAAAGGGCTGAAGCAGGCGGCTCAGGCTACCAGCGGCTCGCTGAAAGGCTGAGCCGGGTGTCGATCCAAGGACATGGCAGATCCTCCCTTCCAGTGTTGTGATGACGCAGGCCGTGGACCTACTTCTGTGGTGTCAGCAAAGACCGGACTTCAGCCTGCTCTCTGCTGAAAACGGGTCACAGGAGTGCAAAACTAACTGCACTCCTCCGATTCATAGGAGAAGTACAGCCAAACGAGCTTTGGCTATACTTTTCCTTTAAGACCCCTGAGTGATAGTTTAAACAGGTCCCAAATCCAGTTATTAATCGATGCACACACACAAAAAAAAAAAAAAAAAGAAAAAGAATATCTTCCTTTCCTGACTAAGCCAAATCCTTAATTTTAACAGTAAAGAAAAACAAAAAAGGTCTAAAGAGTAGTCCTTCCAGCTTAAGCAGCGCTAAAACAATAAAAGCACATTAAAATCTAATGATAGTGTGCGAATCCAGGTGATGAATAATTCAGAATATCAGTGTGACAATTCATATCAAAAACATCAGCTGTTTAGACGTTCGACCATCACCACACCATTCGATTCCGCTCCCTTTAGGAGTTGCACTCAACGAAATCCCAATAAACAATCGCCTTTGTATAATATGTTCAGCCTTTGCAATCAATGTCAAAAGGACATCAGCCCGGAACTCCAATATCGATTAACCAGAACGATATTGAATATTCTGATTCTGTGGATCGCCCAGACCAAACAAGCCACAATCCTTTCATACAGCTCAAACAAGCCACGATCCTTTCATACAGCTCGGGCATAAGGAAGGAAAAAAAATCCTCATAGTGTAAAAATGTAAACTTTTATTCAAAAGACTACCCCTTCCCTTATGCCAATGCACTTACAAACATAATATCAAAAAAAGAGTTCAGTAAATATTGCACTGTATATATTCAGTTCGGATATTCTCATCACCACTCGTGGAGATATGATCATCTGTGGTGGTTCCCGGGAAGAAATCGGAGCCGATGACAAATGCAGCAAGCCGCATGGTCACGGCTAGACGCGTTTCGCCATTCCGTCTTTGTGAATAGGCGTGGCCCACACGGCATGGACCTGCAACTTTATAGACTATTACTATTATTATTATACAAGATTTATATAGCGCTAACAGTTTATGTAGCACTTTACAACTTGAGGGTAGACAGTACAAATACAATACACTTTAATACAGTAGGAATCAGAGGGCCCTCCTTAGACCCCTTTCACACTAAGGCGCTTCAAAAACGCCCTAAAACGCCTTAGCGTTATTACCACGTTTTTACATCGTTTTATGGGCGTTAGCGGTAAAATTAACGCAACGCTGCAGGCGTTTTAACAGCGTTTTTCAAGCGTCATTGAAGCATGTGTTATTGATCCTATCTTTCTGCTTGCATGTTTATCCTTTGTGATATCATGTAAAACAAGCAGTGTATTGTAAAGTAACAAGCAGTGTCTTGTTTTACTTCAAATCTTAATTTTTCTGGGATTAATTCTTTTTTTGGCACTTTGATGGTCTGTTTAATCATTCTGACCTTCCCACAAGTTCAGTCCTGTTGTTGTAGATGCTCTCTTTTCTGCTTGCATGTTTACCTTTTTGTGAGATCATGTGAATTTTCTACAGCTCAGGGCGAATTATAGGCGCTATTCAGGCGCTTTTACAGCATTTTCAATTCATTTCAATGGAGAGGGGCGTTTTTGAAGCGCTTTTTTCAACGCCCAAAAGCTGCTCCAAAGATGCTGCTTGCAGCACTTTTCTCAACGCCCCGCTAGCGCAACGCCTCAGTGTAAAAGGGTCCATTGAGATGCATGGGGAGCGTTTTATGAGCGTTTTAATAGCGTTATTTTTAGCGCTAAAACGCTGCAAAAACGCCTTGGTGTGAAAGGGGTCTTAGAGCTTATAATCTAAGAGGGAAGGTCAAGAGATACGAGAGGTAAGGCCCCTTTCACACTGGGGCGGTGGGGGCGTCGGCGGTAAAACAGCGCTATTTTTAGCGCTGTTTTGCCGTCGTTTTTGCGGCTGTATTCGGCCGCTAGCGGTGCGGTTTTAACCCCCGCTGGCGGCCGAAAAAGGGTTAAAACCGCTCGCATAGCATGGCTATAGCCACGGTATTGCCGCGGTATAGCCGCGCTGCCCCATTGATTTCAATGGGCAGGAGCGGTTTAGGAGCGGTGAATACACCGCTCCTTCACCGTTCCAAAGATGCGGCTTGCAGGAGTTTTTTTCTTCTCCTGCCAGCGCACCGCTTCAGTGTGAAAGCCCTCGGGCTTTCACACTGCACAAACAGCAGTGGCTGTTTTGGGTCGGTTTGCAGGCGGTATTTTTAGCGCAATAACGCCTGCAAACCGCCCCAGCGTGAAAGGGGTCTAATAACTGTGGGGTGATGTGCTGATTGAGAAGATAAATGTACAGTTGTTAGGTGGGGGCCAGATAGGCTTCTCTGAAGAGATGAGTTTTCAGGGATCGTCAGAAAGTGCATAAAGTAGGAGAAAAATCAGACAGATTGGGGTAGACTACCTTTATAGCAGCTGCTTAATTTAATTAGGATTACTTTTAGACCCCTTTCACACTGGGGCGCTTTTAAGGGGGGTATAGCGCTAAAAATAGCGCCTGAAAAGTGCCCTGAAAGCGCCGCTGCTGTCTCCAGTGTGAAAGCCCCGAGGGCTTTCACATTGGAGCGGTGCGCTGCGCTGTAAAAAAAAGTCCTGCTAGCAGAATCAATGGGATAGCGCAGCTATACCGCCGGCATATCGCTGTTGCAGCAGCACTTTGCAGTAGTTTTAACCCTTTCTCGTCCACTAGCGGGGGTAAAAGGGGCCCGCTAGCGGCTGAATAGCGCAGTGAAATTGGCAGTAAAGCGCCGCTAAAAATAGCAGCGTTTTACCGCCGACACCGCCCCTGCCCCAGTGTGAAAGGGGTCTTATATCTAAGCGCTGGATACGAGACCTTGTTTACTTGCCCTGGTTTTATAATTGTAATAGTCTTAGTGGTTCAGTAAAGAAATGTAAACTTCAGCAGTTGGGGTGTCTGAAGCTGCCCAAGATATTTCACACAGGGATGAAAAAAAAAAAGAGCTTGATGTATGTTGCTAGCAGGAACCATGCAAAAGTAGAAGAATATTCTGGCAGCCGCAAACCATTCCCAATTATAGGATCACCAGATAAAAGCAGCCTCAGCTCGCTCCACGGTCCCAACATGTTTCGCGGGACAAAACACGTTGGAGCCGTAGCTTGGACGGAGCAAGCTAAGGCTGATTTTTTTTTTAATTAAATATTTTCGTTAGAATGCAATTAATAAGAACAATAGTCACAACATTTGGCTGACAAGTTAACCACTTGACCACTGGGCACTTAAACCCCCTTCCTAACCAGACCAATTTTCAGCTTTCGGTGCTCTCACATTTTCAATGACAATTACTCAGTCTTGCAACACTGTACCTATATGACATTTTTGTCCTTTTTTTCACACAAATAGAGCTTTCTTTTGGTGGTATTTAATCACCACTGGGTTCTTTATTTTTTGCGCTATAAAAGAAAAAAAGACCGAAAATTCTGTAAAGAAAAAAAAAAAAAAGCATTCTTCTTTGTTTCTATTATAAAATTTTGCAAATTAGTAATTTTTCATCATATATTTTGGCCAAAATTTATACTGATACATATCTTTGGTTAAAATAACCCAAATCGGTGTATATTATTTGGTCTTTGTGAAAGTTACAAGCTATGCTGCCAATCTCTGAAAATTGATCACACCTGATGCACTGAGGGCCTATCTCATTTCTTGAGACCCTAACAATCCAGGAAAGTACAAATATCCCCCAAATGACCCTGTTTTGGAAAGTAGACATTCCAATGTATTTAGTTAGAGGCAGGGTAAGTTTTTTTAAATTGTAATTTTTTCCCACAATTCTTTGCAAAATCAAGATTTTCTTTTCTTTTTCACAAAATTGTTATATTAGCAGGTTATTTCTCACACACAGCATATGCATAGCACAAATTACACCCCAAAACACATTCTACTATTCCTCCTGAGTATGGCGATACCACATGTGTGAGACCTTTACACAGCGTGGCCACATACAGAGGGCCAACATTCACGGAGCGCGATCAGGCGTTCTTGGAGCATAAATGACACATATAATTTGTTGACGACCTCTTGCACTTTTGAAGGCCCTGGAGAACTAGGACAATGGAAACGCCCCCAAAAATTACCCCATTTTGGAAAGAAAACACCCCAATGTATAATCTATGAGGCATAATAAGTCTTTTGAAAATGTCATTTTTTTCTACAAGTTTTTGGAAAATGTGTAAAGAAAATGAAAACGCATTTTTTTTTTTACACAATGTTGTACATTTACACAATGTATAGCATATAGCATGTACATACCAAAAATTACACCCCAAAACAGATTCACCTACTCCTCCTGAGTACCACATGTGTGAGACCTTTCCACAGTGTGGCCACATAGAGAGGTCCAACATGCAGGGAGCACCGTCAGGTGTTCTAGGGGCATATGTTTCTAATCTAAATTGGACTACCTATTACACTTTTGTGAGGCACTCTAGTGGCATGGATAAGCATGAATGGGGATGGATGAGCCGTGGATGGGGGTAGCTGAGTATGGATGGGATGACTGAGCGTGAATGAGTATAGCTGAGTATGGCCGGGTACGGCTGAGTATGGCTGGGTATAGATAGGATGGCTGGGTACAGCTGAGTATAGCTGGGTAGGACTGAGTATGGCTGAGTACGTCTGGGTATGGATGGGATGGCTGGGCACGGCTGAGTACGACTGAGTATCGCTGCATATGGCTGGGTATGGATTGGTATGGCTAATTATGGATGGGGGTGGATGGGATGGCTGAGCATGGATGGATGGATGACTGAGCATGGATGGATGGATGAGTATGGTGAGTATGGATGAGTTTGGATGAGTATGGATGAGTATGGATGAGTATGGACGGGTATGCTGAGCATGGATGGCTGAGTATGCTGAGTATGGATGGGTAAGCATGGAAGGATGGATGAGTATGTTGAGTATGGATGGGTGAGCATGGATGGATGGATGAGTATGCTGAGTATGGATGGGTGAGCATGGAAAGATGGATGAGTATGCTGAGTATGGATGGGTGAGCATGGATGAGTATGCTGAGCATGTATGGCTGAGTATAGATGGATGGCTGGAATGGGCACATATCAGCACTGTGAGCACTACACATCCAGCCCACGGCGCTGCTGCCACGATCTCTCCCTTCACCCCTCGCACTGTATCGATCTGTACAGAGAAGGGAGAGAGGAACCGAACGTGATGCCGGTTTGTTTACAAGTGATCGCTCCGTCATTTGACGAAGCGATCACATGGTAAACGTGAGCCTAGCAGCGCATTCTAGTATGCATTGAGTCAGGATGGACCCACTCCCAGCCTGCACCCTCACAGCGGCTTCCACCTCGTAGGACGATGGTTGCCCGAGCGGGATCCCCAAGTAATATTCAGGGTATCGGGAACCATATTTCTTATACCTTGCGGAGTTTAAAAAAGGAATGGGAAATTGTAAATGGCAGCTGCCAATCAAGCTACCCTTATCAAATATTGTTATACAGATAATCAGGAGCTGGTCTGTTGAACTTAGAAGCCACCTGAAGGCTTTCAGGGAGTGAACATATTTCTCATCCATAACAGAAAAGGTTCCAAAAAGTTAGCTGCCAATGTAGGTGCCTTGCTTACATAGTTTCAGGGATTCAGTTGGTCCAGGGCAAGTAAGAAGAAGTAATCATAACCCCAATACCAACCAGGCATATTTCCAACTTGTTAACTGGCTCCATTTTCTCCTGGATCCAAAGGCTGCCTAAATGTCCTGCAGAAGAGTAGGGTTAGCGGGGGACACCAGTGGTCTCCTTCCTCATTCAGCATATTCCAGGCCTCCTGCATGCCACGGGGTGTAAGTTGGTGGGAGGTAAACATGGTCCGGTAGCAGCAACTATTGTGCGGGATGGATGGTCCATCTGATATCTTAGCAATATGTCGGGGGGCAATACCAGCTGCCTTTGCCAAGATGCCAGTGTAAACATCCTCAACTGCAGGCCAAGGGCCATTGCCAGCTTCCTGCAAAAGGTGACGAGCTGCTCCAAGAGACAAAATGTAGCCGATGCCACTACAATATGGGGGAAAATAGTCTCCGGCATAAAGCTCATGTGACACATAGTGCCGATTCTCTGGATTCCGAAAGGCAGGGACATGCCAGTTTATCCGGCCGAAATACTGGAGTTCCTGGTGCTGCTCCTTCAGAAAGGCTGACAGTGCCAGAGTGTTGATAAAGACATCGTCATCGGTCTTGAGCAAAAACCGAGCACCTTGGCACTTCTTCAAAGCCCATAACAATCCAGTCAGAGTTTTTAGTGTCAGGTTCCGGTAAGAGTCTGTGAAGTTGGCTTGAATGATGTCTCCATGAGCGACTGCCTCATGCACCAGGGCTGACCTCTCCTCTGTTTTATCAGGAACCGCCAAGACGAATAGAGTCAGAGATGAAGAAGATGTGGTAGAGGAGAGACTCCCCCAAGTTTGCCGGATGGCATCTCTCCTAGCTCTATTGGAAGGAGCACTGGAGACTAAGACAAGGAGTAAGGGTGGTGGAGAGCAAGCATTGGCAGGAGAGAGCAGGAAAGGTGGCAAAGGGATGCTGGCAAGTCGAGAAGAGGAAAGCTGAGAAGGGTTTGGGTAGAAGATGGGCAGTGCCCGAGACAAACACTCTTCCAGATACCCGGAAAGAGACAGAAATAGCAGCAGCAGAAGTGAAGAGATAAGAAGAAACATGGAAGACCAGCGCCGTCTATGAATGCAGAACAAGCGCAGGCAAGCACCAATTGGTCGCATGATGTGAAGAGCTGGATACTTCCCGGTTTTCTAAGCTCTGCTATGTGATCCTAGCAGAATGCAACGGGCTTACTCTTCACCTGGGTTCTTTAGGTGGCGACTTGCGATTACATCCTATCAGGATTCAGCCGTTGTCTTTGTCTGCTTGGCAGAAGATTGAGAGGTGGGGTTTGGGCTTTGTTTTAGGAAGAACAGGTTGGATATCCCAAGGTGTGTCTTCACGTCTTGAGCAATTCTGTGCCAATATGTATTTCATAATCACGGGCTGCATTCCAGTAGACAAGACAACACATGGGTGATAAATGTAGAGGTAGGGTTTAGAGTATCGCTAAAAAAAGGACCAAACAGAAAGATAAGTTGAAGAGTAAAAGAAAAAAAGAAACTTGGTCCTTGATATCAGTTGCGGGTCACAGAAAAAAAATAAGCTTGTGATACTTTTTGTCTAAGGACCCAATACCAACAAGACATATTTCCAACTTGTTAACTGGCTCCATTTTCTCCTTGATCCAAAGGCTGCCCAAATGTCCTGCAGAAGAGTAGGGTTAGCGGGGGACACCAGTAGTTTACACTACTCCTAATGAATAATGCTGATGATAAGGTTATGGCAAACCTTAACCACTTCAGCCCCGGAAGGATTTACCCCCTTCCTGACCAGAGCACTTTTTACAATTTGGCACTGCGTCGCTTTAACTGCTAATTGCGCGGTCATGCAACGCTGTACCCAAACAAAATTTGCGTCCTTTTCTTCCCACAAATAGAGCTTTCTTTTGATGGTATTTGATCACCTCTAGGGTACATTTTCTGGAATTTACACAGCTTTTAGTTTATGATTGCCTATGTCATTTCTTGAGGTGCTAAAATGGCAGGGCAGTACAAAAACCCCCCAAATGACCCCATTTTGGAAAGTAGACACCCCAAGGAAATTGCTGAGAGGCATGTTGAGCCCATTGAATATTTTTTTTGTCCCAAGTGATTGAATAATGACAAAAAAAAAAAATTACAAAAAGTTGTCACTAAATGATATATTGCTCACACAAGCCATGGGCATATGTGGAATTGCACCCCAAAATACATTCAGCTGCTTCTCCTGAGTACGGGGATACCACATGTGTGAGACTTTTTGGGAGCCTAGCCGCGTATGGGGCCCCGAAAACCAATCACCGCCTTCAGGATTTCTAAGGGCGTAAATTTTTGATTTCACTCCTCACTACCTATCACAGTTTTGAAGGCCATAAAATGCCCAGATGGCACAACCCCCCCCCCCCCCCCAATGACCCCATTTTGGAAAGTAGACACCCCAAGCTATTTGCTGAGAGGCATGTTGAGTCCATGGAATATTTTATATTTTGACACAAGTTGTGGGAAAGTGACAATTTTTTTTTTTTTTTTTTTGCACAAAGTTGTCACTAAATGATATATTGCTCACACAAGCCATGGGCATATGTGGAATTGCACCCCAAAATACATTTAGCTGCTTCTCCTGAGTATAGGGATACCACGTGTGGGACTTTTTGGGAGCCTAGCCGCGTACGGGGCCCCGAAAACCAATCACTGCCTTCAGGATTTCTAAGGGTGTAAATTTTTGATTTCACTCCTAATTGCCTATCACAGTTTCAGAGGCCATGGAATGCCCAGGTGGCAGAAACCCCCCCAAATGACCCCATTTTGGAAAGTAGACACCCCAAGCTATTTGCTGAGAGGCATGGTGAGTATTTTGCAGCTCTCATTTGTTTTTGAAAATGAAGAAAGACAAGAAAAAACATTTTTTTTTTCTTCTTTCAATTTTCAAAACTTTGTGACAAAAAGTGAGGTCTGCAAAATACTCACTATACCGCTCAGCAAATAGCTTGGGGTGTCTACTTTCCAAAATGGGGTCATTTGGGGGGGGGGGGGGTTTGTGCCACCTAGGAAACTGTGATAGGCAGTGAAGAATGAAATCAAAAATTTACGCCCTTAGAAAGCCTGAAGGCGGTGCTTGGTTTTCGGGGTCCCATGCGCGGCTAGGCTCCCAAAAAGTCTCATACACGTGGTATCCCCGTACTTAGGAGAAGCAACAGAATGTATTTTGGGGTGTAATTTCACATATTTCCATGGCATGTTTGAGCTATATATCATTTAGTGACAACTTTGTGCACTGTCCTGGCATTTTATGCACAACATTTAGAAGCTTATGTCACACATCACCCACTCTTCTAACCACTTGAAGACAAAGCCCTTTCTGACACTTTTTGTTTACATGAAAAAATTATTTTTGTTGCAAGAAAATTACTTTGAACCCCCACACATTATATATTTTTTAAAGCAAATGCCCTGCAGATTAAAATTGTGGGTGTTTCATTTTTTTTTTCACACAGTATTTGCGCAGCGATTTTTCAAATGCATTTTTTGGGGAAAGAACACACTTTTTTAAATTTTAATGCACTAAAACACACTATATTGCTCAAATGTTTGATGAAGTAAAAAAGATGATCTTAGGCCGAGTACATGGATACCAAACATGACATGCTTTACAATTGCGCACAAACGTGCAGTGGCAACAAAATAAATACATTTTAAAAAGCCTTTAAAAGCCTTTACAGGTTACCACTTTAGATTTACAGAGGAAGTCTACTGCTAAAATTACTGCCCTCGATCTGACCTTCGCGGTGATACCTCACATGCATGGTGCAACTGCTGTTTACATGTGACGCCAGACCAACGCTTAGCGCGAGAGCAGGGGGGGACAGGGGTGCTTTTTTTTTTTTTGCTTTCTTTTTCTTTATTATTTTTTTGCTTTTTTATCTTATTTTTAAACTGTTCCTTACATTTTTTTTAAAATCATTTTTATTGTTATCTCAGGGAATGTAAATATCCCCTATGATAGCAATAGGTAGTGACAGGTTTTTTGAAAAAATTGGGGTCTATTAGACTCTAGATCTCTCCTCTGCCCTCAAAGCATCTGACCACACCAAGATCGGTGTGATAAAATGCTTTTCCAATTTCCCAATGGCGCTGTTTACATCCGGCGAAATCTAAGTCATGAAATGCCCGTAGCTTCTGGTTTCTTAGGCGATAGAGATGTTTGGAGCCACTCTGGTCTCTGATCAGCTCTATGGTCAGCTGGCTGAATCACCGGCTGCATTCTCAGGTTCCCTGTTGAGACAGGAGGGCCAGAGAAAAACACGGAAGACGGCGGGGGGGGCATTCCCTCCCACTGCTTGTAAAAGCAGTCTAGAGGCTAATTAGCCGGTAGGATTGCTTTTACATGAAAGCCGACCGCTGGCTGAAAAGAATGATACCAAGATGATACCAAAACCTGCAGGCATCATTCTGGTATAACCACTCAAAGTCGTGAATGGCGTACCTGAAGACAAAAAAATGGTTAATAATAAAACACAGTAAACGGTAAAGTATAAAAAATTACATACCTGAAAAGCAAACAAGATAAAACATAATAACAATAAAACATTGCAGAATAGAATACAGTAAAAAAGAGCAGAACAATAGAGAGAGAATAGAGAGAGAGAGAACAATAAAACGACAACTATTTTTTTTTATTTTATATATTTTTTTGTTTTTTTGGTTTTTTTTTACACTTTTTTTTGTAACTGTAACTTTTATAACTGTAACCGGTTCCAGGTTCGGGTCTCTCAAAATGCGATGGCATCTTGGGAGACCCTGTGAAAGTGTGCCTAGTCTGTGCAATGCTGTACCCTACGCTAATACTCAACTAGTGAATGGTAGCGTTCAAAACATTCACCAATGCAAAGACCAGGATTGTCAGGACAGGAGGGACAATAATAGCGGGTGTCACGCCTATATCTGCGCTTGCTGCAGACACAACATCTTTTTTGGGGGGGTTCGTTGGGTAGGGGTACTCGGGAGGACATAAAGAAAATGCCTCTCATGCAGCCGACTGCATTTGGTTGGGGATGTGAATGGGGGAAGTACGGGTGCTGCAGAAGCGGTGGGTTCCCAATTAGGATTGGCGAATGCAGCAGGAAGGGCATTATGGGCACGACGGGCCTGTGTTTGTCTTCTTCTTGGTGGCAGCGGGACACTACTTGTGCTTGCCACCTCACCAGCTTGAACTGCACTTATGGGACTCGCCACGTCACCAAGTGTTACTGCAGTGCTGGTTTGACCACGACCGCGGTGTACTAGGCCGCTGATGCTTGCCAGTTCACCAAAACGCTACCAAAAAAACTGTTAGCGATTGCAGGGATCAGGCCTGACTCCGCGAACGCTGCAGTTATGCATTTAGTGTTTTGTAAGTGACAGTGATCGATCGATACTGCACTTGGGTGGGCTGGGCTAGGCCGGGCGGAGGGGCAAAATGCAGGTGCTAGCAGGTATCTGGGTTGATCTCGCTAACACTGCGTTTTTGGGAACCATAAACTGCTGGGGACGCTAGTATAGATCTGATCGGATCAGATATTGATCCGTTCAGATACTATACCACTAAGGGAGGTGTACGGTGCGTGCGTGGGTGTAAGCGGTACTGGCGCTAATCTGACGCTGCCTGGGGCAACGCATATCACCGCCGGGCGATCAGGGGGCTAAACCTTTATTAGGTAATAAACGGCGGGTGCCCTGACACTATAAAAAAATAAACGAACTAACCAGCATCACCCGTAACGGTTATATGGTGATCAGTGGTGAAAGGGTTAACTAGGGGGCAATCAAGGGGTTAAAACATTTATTAGGTAGTATATGGGGGTCCCTGATGATATAAAACGCTGACGGCGAACCTAAATATTTACCTCCCTAACTAGCGTAACCAGTGACACTAATACAGCGATCAGAAAAATGATCGCTTAGTGACACTGGCGACGGGGGGTGATCAAGGGATTAAAACTTTATTAGGGGGGGTTAGGGGGGTACCCTAGTCCTAAAGGGGGCTGACACTAACTGTCAAAAACTGACACCAATGCAGTAATCAGAAAAAAAAACTGCTTGGTGTCAGTGTGACGGGGGGGGTGATCGGGGGGGGGGAATTGGGGGGTAAAGGGGGATGTATTGTGTGCCTGGCATGTTCTACTGTATGTGTGTGTGTTGGTGCACTCACATTGCAGTCTTCTCTCCTCGGCGCCGGAACGGAAAATACAGAGCCGAGGAGAGATGACATAATTTCCTCTGTCTCTGTGTACTATACAGAGGCATGGGAATGATCCCATTGGCTGGGAGCGATCGCGAGGGGGGGGCCATGAACGGATGGCCTCCCCCTCACCTCCGATCGCCAAGGGACAAACGCCGACCGCCTTGGGTAGCGTACGGGTGCGTGATTCTGCCTGCCCGTGCCATTCTGCCACAGTATATCTGCGTGAGACGGTCGGCAAGTGGTTAAAGTATTATTAAATCAATAATATGAGGGCTGGCAGTGTATGCAGAGAACTTGGTCTGTCCAATACAATATGAAGCACTGTAACCCCTCAGGATTTTTAAATGACAGACCAAGTATAAAGTAAGAATGTTTATATCGAGAGGCGGAGCCAGCGAGCAGCATGTGAGGACGGCAGAGACAGAGCTCTCTCTGCAGATTCCTGATTCTGACCAGATCCTGTGAGCTAAACGCTCGAATTTCGGCCTGGACTGCTGGGGCATGAGTAGGGGATCCTCAGGGGAGCCTCCAAAAATGGTAAAATACGGCCACCCTGGCCAAAAATGCTGGGAGAGCGGCTAGCCCATTTTGCCTCGGGCTCTCAAGATGGCGCCGCAGCGCCGGAGGAGGAGGAGGAATGGCCACCGCTACAGAGGCATGAGGACACCACACAGCTGGTGCCTGCTACCCCTGATCGGATGAGTCCCAAAGTGCAGAGAGATCTCATCACACCCAGGGTAAGATCCTTGGACAGGAGGGGTGACTGCAGGCTTAGAGCTGGCAGGGCCCTGGAAGAGGATGAGGAGCCATCCCTCACACAAATCATGGCAGCCATACAGGGGTGACAAAACAAGCTAATAGATCATTTCGGGGAACTGAAGGTCGAATTCTCCTTTATGAAACATGACATGCAGAAGCTTAGAGAAAAGGAGCAGGCTACTGATCACCGCATTGCTACTTTGGAGGACACTGTCAGACCTATGAGCACAGATGTTCAGGTGATTAAAAAAACCCTCTCTGAACACACTATAAAAATGGCCAACATGGAGGACCGCATGAGAAGGAACATCATAAGGCTGGTGGGGTTCTCTGAGGGGGGGAAGGCAACCATCCTGAGGAGTTCTCGGAGGAGTGGCTAAAAGTGCATATGGCCCCTGGTACTTTCACTGATATGTTTGCCATAGAAAGGTCACACAGAGTCCCAGGTAGAGATCCACCGAAGGGAGCAATTCCCAGACCCATGATTGCAAAGATCCTGCACTTCAGAGACAGGAAGAATATTCTGAAAGGGGCCAGGACAGGGCCTGAATTGAAGTGCAATAATTACCAGATATAAAAAATGAATCTGTTGCACTTAATGTGACATTCAGTATAGAGAAGAAGCAGCTGGCACAAAATTGCTGGGTACAAATAAATAAAAAAGAAGGTGCAGCGCTGAAAAAATTATATTGAATATAACTCATAAAAAAACTGTATAAAAAATAACTCATAAAAAAGTCCCAAAGCATAAATAAAATGAAGCCAAACGGAGCCATCCCCGTCATGAGGAAACAGAAAGCCTCCAATATACGAAATCCACCATAGGAGAAACCTCAGAAAGGGATAGGAACACCATCACCAACACCCAAACAAACTGACTCTTACCATCAGTGTATGGGTTATACACATATGTTGTAATCAGATAGTAAAGGTAATCTTCTTAAGGTAAACCAACGATCCTCTATATGTGTAGCAACAACATATTCCTCCCCCTCTGGATTAAATGGAAAATATATGGATTCCTCTTTGCAACAAGATATTAAACCAAGTATGATCTAATGGGCGTATGCAACCTCAAGAATCGTAGTACGTGGGAAGTAAAAAGAATACTCATTGCGCAAACGCCATAACCAAGGATAATTAATATAACCAAAAATAAACTCACATTCGATAAAATTTATACAGCAATGTGAAGCAACCAGCGCTTCCAGCCGTCAAGATGGCCGCCGTGCCTCTGTCCAACCGAGTCCTGCGTCTCCAGTCTCTGACGTCGCCCAACGTTTCGTCATCAACATGCGTCTTCAGGGACCCATAATTCATAATTGCTATGGCTGTGAATCTTAGAGTGGTGTCATGGAACGTTCGAGGCCTTAAATATAAACCACATTTGATTTTGTTGCAGGAGACACACCTACAGGGCTCCAGGACTCTCTCTCTGAAAAGGGCACATATTGCAGGAGCTTACCACGCCAGTTATTCCTCATAAGCTAGGGGAGTCTCCACTTTGGTGGCAAAATCTTTACCCATTTGCACGTATGCGATTAAAACTGCTATAAAGGGTAGATATGTTGTTCTAGTGATAAAAGTCCATAATAGATTTCTGACATTTGTGAATTTACATGTACCGTCTCCCTTCTCCTTATCTCATTTGAATGACATGCTACGCGCTGTCTATGAGATAGCGGAGGGTAAGATTTTCATTTTAGGATCTGAATACGTTGGCGGATCCGACACTGAATAGGTTGGGTGCGCCACCGGGGACTCCGGCACCGCTTGCGAGATGGTTGTCTGTTAATGGCTTCTGTGATGTATAGCGTGTTAGGCATCCGGAGAGAAGGGAATACCCTTGTTACTCCAAGACGCATAAGACGCTGTCCAGAATAGACACCGTGCTGGCTGAAACTGAGGGTCTGCAAATGGTAGGGGAGGTGCTGTACTTACCCAGAGTGCACTCGGATCACTCACCCATATTGTTGGATATTACATTAGGGTAGAGACAAGGGATCCGTCACTGGTGGATGGAAGCTAACTAGTTACAGGAAGAATATATTAAGATTAAATGTACAGTGGCTATTCAGCTGTTCTGGAAGGAAAACCACGACCTCCTTAAGTGGGAGGCATTTAAAGCTACTCTGAGAGGGGTGTTTATAGCGGAGGTGAGTGGGTTTAAGAAGCAGTTCGCTTCCTCAATACAGTTCAAAAATTTAGGTTGCTCTGATTCATGTAAATCCCCTAAGTGATATTAATATTTGAGTGACACAAAAACAAATTACCAAACAATCCTGTAAAACAGAGGATGATACAAAATAATGGATTTAGTGAAAAAAATCCCTATTGAGTGTTTGATAAAAAGAACCAAGAAAAGTTCATATGCTGAAAATGGTGCATCAAAATATTCCTCCACGGTGGCACACAAGCATAACACCAAGAAAAGTGCGCAAAGGAAGTGCCTCCACCTCTGTACACACTGCTGCTTTGCAGCTGTAATGCCCCGTACACACGGTCGGACTTTGTTCGGACATTCCGACAACAAAATCCTAGGATTTTTTCCAACGGATGTTGGCTCAAACTTGTCTTGCATACACACGGTCACACAAAGTTGTCGGAAAATCCGATCGTTTTAAACGCGGTGACGTAAAACATGTACGTCGGGACTATAAACGGGGCAGTGGCCAATAGCTTTCATCTCTTTTATTTATTCTGAGCATGCGAGGCACTTTGTCCGCCGGATTTGTGTACACACGATCGGAATTTCCGACAACGGATTTTGTTGTCGGAAAATTTTATCTCCTGCTCTCCAACTTTGTGTGTCGGAAAATCCGATGGAAAATGTCCGATGGAGCCCACACACGGTTGGAATTTCCGACAACACGCTCCGATCGGACATTTTCCATCTGAAAATCCGACCGTGTGTACGGGGCATTAGTCTCCTATTACGGGAGATCAAATGCCCTTGTGGCTTATTCCCCCCGCCTCAGGTCTCTATATGGTGCGCCAATGCTCCCAGCGGCCTCGCCAAATACAAAGCCTCATGCCCAGATATATTATATATAAAGTAGTGTAAATCCTTATTTTATTTGGTAAAAAAAGGGCAAGATTGCACTTAGTTATGCAGTTTAAAAACAGCTTTAAGAATCGAGCCGGCCGGTGTTCTGCCGAGAAAGTTCCCCTCGGCGGATAAGGACCCCCCTGTAGTGCGCAGGCGCAGCGCTTGCGCAGCAGGAACAGCAAGGGAGCCGCCGAAAAGAGCCGAAGCTGAACAGCTGAGTCAGCTGTACACGGCGCCTGCGTGCCAAGACTATAGTAAAAAAAAACACTTTGTAACAGGCCCCTCGCGGGCTCGCCACGCTTCGGGCACGGCCTCGCTGAGCTTGGCATTTTAATATTCTATATTATGTCCACTTGGATGGTGGGGCTTTAACGTGGACATAGGGCAGAATGTAGTGCGCAGGCGCCATGTAGAGCTGACGATCAGCAGTTCTTCTTCTGCAATTTTCGGCGGCTCCATAGTCATTTGTACTGCGCAAGCGCATGCGCAGTGCACAGGGGTCCTTATCCACCGGGAGAACTTTCTCGGCAAGACACCGGCTCTCGATAGCATCCCGCTGCTTCCGGGATCTGCGTACACGTGGTGATGTCAGTACGTCGCTCCTCCCTCCTCAATACAGGACAAGGAACGGGAAGTATCCCTAGCGGAAGCAGAATATGTTAGGCCAGTGGTCATCAACCCTGTCCTCAGGGCCCACTAACAGGCCAGGTTTTATGTATTACCTTGGGGAGATGCAGACTAGAATACTGCAATCACTGAGCAGCAAATTATATCACCTGTGATGTATTTCAGTTATCTTGCAAATCTGGCCTGTTAGTGGGCCCTGAGGACAGGGTTGATGACCACTGCGTTAGGCGACCGACTAAGGAAGGACTACGGACTCTCCAGGACAAGAAGCGGGCATATAGGGAGGTATTGACTGACCAGACTACCAAGCTTAGACTTGCGCAACGTAGACGCATTTTTGAGTTTGGAGACAAAAATAGTAGACTGTTAGCGTACATGGCAAAACAAGCATATGTACCCACTTATATAATGAGGGTATATGACCAGAGCAGGGTTGAGGTGAGCGATTCCGTGGGTATGCTACAAGCGTTCACCCACTTCTATAAAGAACTTTACAAGTCAAGCGCCCCTCCAGAGGGCAGTACTTTGAAAAATTATCTGAATTATATTGGCCTGCCTCGGCTAACAAGCGAGGACTGTAATTCCCTGGAATCAGACATCACTGTGGAGGAGGTGGAGGGAGCAATATCTTCCTTTGCTCAGAGGAAATCCCTCGGAATACCTTTGGGTGTGTTCACAGCTGCTAGGTTGGAGGGAAGACTTCCCCCATCTATGAGAGAGGCCCTAGTGGTCTTAATACATAAAGGGGGAAAGGATCCTAAAGAATGTGAATGCTATCGACCTATCTCATTGATGAATGTCGACACCAAAATTCTTGCAAAAGTTATGGCAGGGAGATTCTGAAACTAGTTGATCCGGATCAGACTGGCTTTATAAAAGGGAGATGTGCGCAAATGAATATCAGGAGACTCTTTGTTAACCTGCAAACTGAGCATGACAATTCTGGGGAGAGAGTAGTGGCCTCTTTAGACACCAAGAAGGCCTTTGATTCAGTGGAGTGGGATTACCTGTTTTGTCTTTTGGAGATAATGGGATTTGGGCCTATATTTATATAATTGGGGGAAATTGTTATGCACAGAACCATTAATTAGAGTAAGAGTAAATGGGATTATATCTGAACCCTTCCCTGTCCTCCAGGGGACCAGACAGGGATGCTCGTTATCCCCTCTTTTATTTGCCCTGGCCATAGAGCTCCTAGCGGATAAACTGAGAGACAGTCCTCACATGAATGGACTTAGGGTGGGAGGGATTGAGGAACAGGTTTCCCTCTATGCTGATGACATGCTCCTATATCTACAAGATCCAGGTGCCTCATTGTCCACGGCTTTCCAATTGATACAGGAGTTGAGATTTTTCTGGATTTCGTATCAATTGGTCCAAATCATCCCTATTTCCCATTGATGATACAGTGGCAGTCCTGGTGGACTGCCCCATTCAGCTATCCCAATCATTTAAATACCTGGGCGTGGTGGTTCAACTTCCCATTTCGGGGGTTCCTGGACCTCAATCTGAGACCGGTGATAGGGGCTCTTAGGTGCAAGGTGCTGTGTAATGTAAAAGGGTCCAGAGGTGTAATGTTCACAGTAGTGACAAAGAGATATTGAAGGATGCAGAGGTAAGCAGAGGCCACAGTGGGTTGTTTTTACATTTTAAGGTGGAGGGTGCCAGATATAGGATCCGCCCCGGGTGCCAAATGCACTAGGTACGCCCCTGGTTCTGTTCGAAAAGGAAGCGCTCACACTTAGAACAAGGTTACGTGCTAGAGGTTATTCCAATGGGATCCTGAAAAAAGCATATAAAAAAGCCAAAAACAATGTTCATAAGAACCTTCTTTTCTTTTTTAAAAAACAGAACAAAGAAGCTACACCCACACGGGTTATTACAAGATATTGTCAGCAACACAGACAGATTAAGGCCATTCTACAAAAATACTGGCACCTACTCAGCATGGATACTATGCTAGCACCATTTGTCCCTACTCAACCACTAATCACCTATCGTAGAGCTCCATCACTACACGACAAACTTGTCCATACTGAATATAAATTCAATAAACATGACAGTGTTAAACCAACAGGGACATTTAGATGCGGTAATTGCAATTATTGGCAGTATATTCCTACTGGAAAGAATGTAGATCTACCGAACGTAGAGAAATTTAGACCTAAACATTTTGTTAATTGCCGCACTGCAGGTGTAGTCTATCTACTGCAGTGTGAATGTAATTGCTACTATGTGGGAAAAACCAAACTTGAACTCTGGCGAAGAATTTACAGACATATCGCCAGCATCAAAAAGAAGGACCCTGGTCTTCCCCTTGGAAGACACAGTCGCACAGTGCATTTTGATCATACTCCAAAAGGTGTGATTTCTTGCACTGGACCATATTCCAAACAACTCAAGAGGGGGCGATTTAAACAAGCAACTCTTATGCCCTGTACACACGGTCGGATTTTCTGACGGAAAATGTGTGATAGGGATGTACGTGCGCTGGTGACGTCACGACGCAGGACGCCGCGCCGTCAGATAACAGTTTCAAGTTTCATGCCTATTTTGTATATTTAGTATATATTTGTTACCATTTTTATATGTTAACTCTTTGACATTTGTAATTTTATCAATTGTGATTATGAAATAAACATTTTTACTTCATACTTGGTCTGTCATTCAAAAATCCTGAGGAGTTACACTGTACCTTGTGCACTAGGTCTTCTTTTGTAGGGATGCACCGAATGTTTTTTTTGGTGCCGAAACCGATACCGAAAATAAGTCTTCCTTGATCCCGAAAACCAAAACATTTTTGGTATTTGTGGTGAGCAATAGTTGGGGTCAGTGGGGGGAATATTACCCCACTTTTGGCGTCAGTGGCAGGAATGGTGCCCCATTGTTGGCGTCAGTGGCAGGAATGGTGCCCCATTGTTGGCGTCAGTGGCAGGAATGGTGCCCCATTGTTGGCGTCAGTGGCAGGAATGGTGCCTCAAGGGTCAGATAAAGGCAAGCAAAGGGCCACATCCAGCCCCAGGGCCGCAGTCTGGAGTCCACTGCTCTAGTCCACCTCATCCACAAGACACAAATCTTTTGGTGCTGGGGGGGGGGGGTAATACAGCTGATGGACTTGTCCTAGGCACTTGTCAAGAGTGATAACATTTATTGTCATTGCAAATAAAATCCACAACGAAATTACAAAAATAGAGGAAAACTCCCAACACAATTGAAGATCAATCAACTTCACACACACACATTCATAAACCACTAAGGCTGCATTCACACATGATCACAGACCGAATCGCTGCGATTCCACCCTGCAATTTCAAATGGCTGCAAAACGCAGGACGCGCTTGTGATGACATTAGTTCTAATGGCACCCCAATCGCACTGCAATTTTGCCAGGATTGTCGGGCGGTAAATCGTGCTGCAATCACAACACATGACACTTGTCGCTCAAAAAGGAACATGAGCTTCTTTTTGGGCGTTTCGCGTTTTGCAAATCTGCCCGTGATCATGAATGACACAACATCCCTTAAAATAGAGGGAAAACATTAACCTTAACCATATATTACCTAACTTGAATTAATTCCATTTTACCTAACTTGAATTAATTCCATTTACTGCTGACAATGCCGCCTTTTCCACCCCCCCATTCATAGAAGCTGTAACTATAGATTTCATCAATATAGCTCTATGAATGAAAGGTACACCTCCTTTATTCACAGAGATCTTTTTATTCCTAGAATTTATAGTACAACTTCTATGAATGGAGGAGGGGGCCAGGAAGGGCTGGTATAGTCGGCATGCTTGATGAGCGCCTGTGACAGGCCCATGAAGATCACACATAGCATACAATCCAATTGTACAAGTGTAATACAACACAGAGCTGAGTGCCAGGAACTAATAAAAGTCACGATCACAGAACACATCCCAGCAAATACAATTTATAATGATATCATTAAAGTGTAACTCCACTTTTTTTTTGAGAAGAAAACAACATTCCCCTCTGGGTGATCTCTGTACATTGCAAGGATTAGAACAACCTTTGTTGCAGATTCGTACCGTTTGTTATTCTGAAGAAATCCCTGGGTGTTTCTCTGTGCCTCTGGGCTCAGTAATGCTGGCCATACACTATACGAAAAATCGGCCGAAAAATCGTTCGTATGGACACTTCGTTAGTTTTTCGGCAAGTTAGTGGGTACAAATCGATAATCGTTTGTGACGTTTTTGTGGAAAAAAAACGAACGGCATGTTTGGAAAATTTCTGCCGAACGTACGATAAATTGCAAGGTTAATGTGTTTCCCGTCCGAACTGCCTGCACTAGGTATATGTAAAAAAACGAACACAAAATTATTTATTCATGTCCACTGAACAGATTATCGGACATTATATGATGGCACGATCGTTTGCGGTCACGGTCGAACGTTCGTTTTTCGAAAATGGGTTCGGCCGATTTTCTGTATAGTGTATGGCCAGCATAAGTGTGATGGGAGAGGTTTTATAATTATCAGTCAGGTGTTGTAGATGCAGAGCACTAATGAGGAAATCTGCTGGTCCTGTATCTCTTTAGATGTGTTCCTACAGGGAGTATCTCACCAAAAAAATGACATTTTTGTTGCAGGGGATGCCTGAAATCTGACTTGTATCTTAAGGAGACTTCTGGGAAAATCAGTGAGCCAATCACACAAGCAGGAAATGATGTTTCTGGGGAGTGGTCAGTACACACTCTGTGTAGCCATATTGTATTTATAGAAAATTACAGCGGCTGCAGATTGAAAAGGAAAGGTCATTTTTAATAACATTCGATTACAATATGACTTGTGTCGCCATTGTACACGCTATATTATTTTTCCTTTATTTGCTATTAGTTTTTCCCCACGAAAGTGGAGTTCCCCTTTATACTAATACATAAACATAGAATGTATGAGAACGTCAGCAGTGTCTAAAAGTCAATAAATAATGTGACGTTGCAGAGTAAATATGAGGGAAGAGGACTTGGGGAAGAGGGAGTTGGGGTGTGACTGTATTGGGTGGGTGTCAGGTTGGGGGGGGGGATGGTGGGATGTCAGGTTGGGGGAGGAGGGGTGGTGAAGTGTCAGGTTGGGGGAGGGGGGATGGTGTGGTGTCAGGTTGGGGGTGGGGGGATTAGTGGGGTGTCAGGTCGGGGGAGGGGGGTGGTGGGGTGTCAGGTCAGACAGAGGTGGTGGGGGGGTGTCAGGTTGGGGGAGGAGGGGTGGTGGGGTGCCAGGGTGGGGGAGAGGGAATGGTGGGGTGTCAGCTTGGGGAAGGGGGGGTTGGTGGGGTGTCAGGTTGGGGGAGGGGGGAATGGTGGTGTGTCAGGTTGGGAGAGGGGGAATGGTGGGGTGTCAGGTTGGGGGAGGGGGGATTAGTGGGGTGTCAGGTTGAGGGAGGGGGAATGGTGGGGTGTCAGGTTGGGGGAGGGGGGGTGGTGAAGTGTCAGGTTGGGGGAGAGGGATGGTGTGGTGTCAGGTTGGGGGTATTAGTGGGGTGTCAGGTCGGGGGAGGGGGGTGGTGGGGTGTCAGGTCAGAGGGGGGTGGTGGGGGGGTGTCAGGTTGGGGGAGGAGGGGTGGTGGGGTGCCAGGGTGGGGGAGAGGGAATGGTGGGGTGTCAAGTTGGGGGAGGGGGGATTGGTGGGGTGTCAGGTTTGGGGAGGGGGTGGTGGGGTGTCAGGTTGGGGGAGGGGGGATTAGTGGGGTGTCAGGTTGAGGGAGGGGGAATGGTGGGGTGTCAGGTTGAGGGAGGGGGGATGGTGGGGTGTCAGGGTGGGGGAGGGGGGGTGATGAAGTGTCAGGTTGGGGGAGGAGGGGTGGTGGGTGTCAGGTTGGGGGAGGGGGGATGGTGTGGTGTCAGATTGGGGGTGGGGGGATTAGTGGGGTGTCAGGTCGGGGGAGGGGGGTGGTGGGGTGTCAGGTCAGAGGGGGGTTGGTGGTGGGGTGTCAGGTTGGGGGAGGAGGGGTGGTGGGGTGCCAGGGTGGGGGGAGAGGGAATGGTGGGGTGTCAGGTTGGGGGAGGGGGGATTGGTGGGGTGTCAGGTTGGGGGAGAAGGGAATGGTGGTGTGTCAGGTTGGGAAAGGGGGAGGTGGGGTGTCAAGTTGGGGGAGGGGGGATTAGTGGGGTGTCAGGTTGAGGGAGGGGGAATGGTGGGGTGTCAGGTTGGGGGAGGGGGGATGGTGGGGTGTCAGGGTGGGGGAGAGGGAATGGTGGGTTGTCAGGTTGGGGGAGGGGGGATTAGTGGGGTGTCAGGTTGGTGGAGGGGGATATGAGGACAGGTATGACACACAGAAGGAGGAGGTGGGGGGAAGGGAGGTATATATATATATATATATATATAAAACATCGGTCTCTCCTCCATACAATAATGATAAACAGATCATTCTATGGCCAGCTAAGGATCAGCTGGCAGAAATCCAAACTTCCATGCATGCCTAAACTGTAACCCATCTACTGACTCAAAGCTCCGAAACGCGTCCTTAGTTTTTTGGCAATGGCTTCCTGTACTTTTCATTAACCAAACACCGACAGCGCTACTTTGATGACCCGTGTTTCAGACATAAGTCAGCCTGGTGATATATACGAACATTGCCCCCAATTTTACAGAGGTCATGCCACTTTTGAAATACCTGTAGACTTAATATAAATATTCTATTAGTGTCTAAATATTCTGAAATGTGTCAAAAATAAATAGTTGCCTCTTTCTATAGAAACAAAACCTTAAAAGAGAAGTATGGGCATTGAGTTTGTCCCAGATGCCATACTTGCCTAGGTGGATGCAGCATCGGTCCTCCGGCGCCTCTGCACTGAGAATCGAGCGATCTAACACCAACTATCGCTCGGTTCTGACAGCTCTGTCAGTCAGCAGCTCTCTGCTCTGACCCCTCCTCGCTCACTGGAGTGTTGGGCTTTTGAAGGGCTGAAGCAGCCGGCTCAGGCTCCCAGTGGCTCGCTGAGAGGCTGAGCCGGGTGTCGGTCCAAGGACATGGCAGATCCTCCCTTCCATTGTTGTGATGACGCAGGCCATGGACCTACTTCTGTGGTGTCAGCAAAGACCGGACTTCAGCCTGCTCTCTGCTGAAAACGGGTCACAGGAGTGCAAAACTAACTGCACTCCTCCGATTCATAGGAGAAGTACAGCCAAACGAGCTTTGGCTATACTTTTCCTTTAAGACCCCTGAGTGATAGTTTAAACAGGTCCCAAATCCAGTTATTAATCGATGCACACACACAAAAAAAAAAAAAAGCAAAAGAATATCTTCCTTTCCTGACTAAGCCAAATCCTTAGTTTGTGTCTCACCTGCGCCCCCTCCCAGACACTGCAGCTCACAATGGGAGGGTTCCAGCAGCAGAGGCAGTGCTGCCAATCCAGAAAGCAGAGCGAAGGAATAGGTGTGACCGGCTGCTGACTGACAAGCTTACTGATGTGTGAATCAGTAGAGAAGGTACAACCTACATGAGAGTGACAACACTGCTCTGAATTCAGGAGCAGTACAGCTGCATTGCCACCAGGTCACAAAAAGCTGCATTAGGTGGACTACACTGGCAGGATCTATGTTAGACTTTGCAGGGGGGGGTGGTTTTACGGAAAACTATAAACGTTATAGGCATTATCTTTTTTAGCAGAGGTTCCCCTAGATCTGAAAATTACTTAGAAATGGGTAGAAGGGTTGATCAGGGCTGTTTTAAGCCCTAAAAAGAGTTTTAAAAAGTGCCAAAACCTTTTAAAAGATATCAGAATAAATAAAATAAAGGTTCTCCATAAATATGAAACCAAAAAAGGAAACACAGAGGGATCGGGGGTACAGCTGCTTTTGGATATCATCAAACAAGGGTCTCTAACTGCACAGTATTTTGGAACCCCAAGTTGTAAACAGCAGAGTCCCTCTTGTATTGAGAGAGGCAGTAATGCACGAGTGCATGAAGTTCATCCAAAACATAACGGATCTCAAACATAAGTTTAATAGTAAAAGAAAAACAAAAAAGATCTAAAGAGTAGTCCTTCCAGCTTAAGCAGCGCTAACACAATAAAAGCAAATGAAATCTAATGATGGTGTGTGAATCCAGGTGATGAATAATTCAGAATATCAGTGTGACAGTTCTAATCAAAAACATCAGCTGTTTAGACATTCGACCATCACCACACCATGTGATTCCGCTCCCTTTAGGAGTTGCACTCACCGAAATCCCAATAAACAATCGCCTTTGTATAATATGTTCAGCCTTTGCAATCAATGTCAAAAGGACACAATCCTTTCATACAGCTCGGGCATAAGGAAGGAAAAAAAATCCTGATAGTGTAAAAATGTAAACTTTTATTCAAAAGACAACCCCTTCCCTTATGCCAATGCACTTACAAACATAATATCAAAGAAAGAGTTCAGTAAATATATATTATATATATAATATATATATTCAGTTCCGATATTCTCACCACCACTCCTGGAGATATGATCATCTGTGGTGATTCCCGGGAAAAAATCGGAGCCGATGACAAATGCAGCAAGCCGTGTGGTCACGCCTAGACGCGTTTCGTCATTCTGTCTTTGTGAATAATCATGGCCCACACGGCATGGACCTGCAACTTTATAGACTATTATTATTATACAAGATTTATATAGCGCTAACAGTTTATGTAGCACTTTACAACTTGAGGGTAGACAGTACAAATACAATACACTTTAATACAGTAGGAATCAGTGGGCCCTCCTTAGAGCTTACAATCTAAGAGGGAAGGTCAAGAGATACAAGAGGTAATAACTGTGGGGTGATGTGCTGATTGAGAAGATAAATGTACAGTTGTTAGGTGGGGGCCAGATAGGCTTCTCTGAAGAGATGAGTTTTCAGGGATCGTCGGAAAGTGGATAAAGTAGGAGAAAATCGGACAGATTGGGGTAGACTACCTTTATAGCAGCTGCTTAATCTAATTAGGATTACTTTGAAGGGGGGTATAGCGCTAAAAATAGCGCCCGCAAAGTGCCCTGAAAGAGCCGCTGCTGTCTCAAGTGTGAAAGCCCCGAGGGGCTGTAAAAAAAAAAGTCCTGCTAGCAGCATCTTCGGAGCGATGAAGGAGAGATGTATACACCGCTCCTGCCCATTAAAATCAGTGGGGCAGCGCGGCTATACCGCCGGCATAGCGCTGCTGCAGCAGCGCTTTGCGGTAGTTTTAACCCCTTCTCATCCACTAGCGGGGGGGTAAAAGCGGCCCGCTAGCGGCCGAATAGCGCCGCAAAATTGGCAGTAAAGCGCCGCTAAAAATAGCAGCGTTTTACCGCCGACACCACCCCCGCCCCAGTGTGAAAGGGGTCTTATATCTAAACGCTGGATAAGAGACCTTGTTTACGTCCCCTGGTTTTATAATTGTAATAGTCTTAGTGGTTCAGTAAAGAAATGTAAACTTCAGCAGTTGGGGTGTCTGAAGCTGCCCAAGATATTTCACACAGGGATAAAAAAAAAAAAAAAAGAGCTTGATGTATGAAAAAAAAAGAGTCTATTGCTAGCAGGAACCATGCAAAGGTAGAAGAATATTCTGGCAGCCGAAAACCATTCCCAATTATAGGATCACCAGATAAAAGCAGCCTCAGCTCGCTCCACGGTCCCAACATGTTTCGCGGGACAAAACACGTTGGAGGCGTGGCTTGGACGGAGCAAGCTGAGGCTGATTTTTTTTTAATTAAATTTTTTTGTTAGAATGCAATTAATAAGAACAATAGTCACAACATTTGGCTGACAAGTTAACCACTTACCCACTGGGCACTTAAACCCCCTTCCTAACCAGACCAATTTTCAGCTTTCAGGGCTCTCCCATTTTGAATGACAATTACTCAGTCATGCAACACTGTACCTATATGACATTTTTGTCCTTTTTTTCACACAAATAGAGCTTTCTTTTGGTGGTATTTAATCACCGCTGTTTTTTTTATTTTTTGCGCTATCAAAGAAAAAAAGGCGGAAAATTCTGTAAAAAAATGCATTCTTCTTTGTTTCTGTTATAAAATTTTGCAAATTAGTAATTTTTCTTTATATATTTTGGCCAAAATTTATACCGCTACATATCTTTGGTAAAAATAACCCAAATCGGTCTACATTATTTGGTCTTTGTGAAAGTTATAGAGTCCACAAGCTATGGTGCCAATCTCTGAAAATTGATCACACCTGAAGCACTGAAGGTCTCATTTCTTGAGACCCTAACAAGCCAGGAAAGTACAAATATCCCCCAAATGACCACTTTTTGGAAAGTAGACATTCCAATGTATTTAGTTAGAGGCAGGGTGAGTTTTTTTAAATTGTAATTTTTTCCCACAATTCTTTGCAAAAATCAGGATTTTCTTTTCTTTTTTACAAAATTGTTATATTAGCAGGTTATTTCTCACACACAGCATATGCATAGCACAAATTACACCCCAAAACACATTCTACTATTCCTCCTGAGTATGGCGATACCACATGTGTGAGACCTTTACACAGCGTGGCCACATACAGAGGGCCAACATTCAGGGAGCGCGATCAGGCGTTCTTGGAGCATAAATGACACATATAATTTCTTGACGACCTCTTGCACTTTTGAAGGCCCTGGAGAACCAGGACAATGGAAACGCCCCAAAAATGACCCCATTTTGGAAAGAAAACACCCCAATGTATAATCTATGAGGCATAATGAGTCGTTTAAAAATGTCATTTTTTTCTACAAGTTTTTGGAAAATGTGTAAAGAAAATGAAAACGCATTTTTTTTACACAATGTTGTCCATTTACACAATGTTTCTAACATATAGCATGGACATACCAAAAATTACACCCCAAAATAGATTCTCCTACTCCTCCTGAGTACCACACGTGTGAGACTTTTCCACAGTGTGGCCACATAGAGAGTCCCAACATGCAGGGAGCACCGTCAGGTGTTCTAGGGGCATAAGATTCAAATCTAATTTGGACTACCTATTACACTTTTGTGAGGCACTCTAGTGGCATGGATAAGCATGAATGGGGATGGACGAGCCGTGGATGGGGATAGCTGAGTATGGGAGTATGGATGGGATGATTGAGCATGAATGGGTATAGCTGAGTATGGCCGGGTACGGCTGAGTATGGCTGGGTGTAGATGGGATGGCTGGGTACAGCTGAGTATGGCTGGGTACGACTGAGTACGGCTGGGTATGGATGGGATGGCTGGGTACGGCTGAGTATGACTGGGTACAGCTGAGTATGGCTGGGTATGGCTGAGTATTGCTGCGTATGGCTGGGTATGGATTGGTATGGCTAATTATGGATGGGGATGGAAGGGATGGCTGAGCATGGATGGATGGATGACTGAGCATGGATGGATGGATGAGTATGGTGCGTATGGATGAGTATGGTGCGTATGGATGAGTATGGATGGATGAGCATGGATGGATGGATGGATGAGTATGCTGAGTATGGATGGTTATGCTGAGCATGGATGGCTGAGTATGCTGAGTATGGATGGGTGAGCATGGAAGGATGGATAAGTATGGATGGGTGAGCATGGATGGATGGATGAGTATGCTGAGTATGGATGGGTGAGCATGGAAGGATGGATGAGTATGCTGAGTATGGATGGGTGAGCATGGATGAGTATGCTGAGCATGTATGGCTGAGTATGGATGGATGGCTGTAATGGGCACATATCAGCACTACACATCCAGCCCACGGCGCTGCTACCACCGATCTCTCCCCTCACCCCTCGCACTGTACCGATCTGTACAGAAAGAGGAGAGAGGAACCAGACGTGATGCCGGTTTGTTTACAAGTGATCGCTCCGTCATTTGACAGAGCGATCACATGGTAAACGTGAGCCTAGCAGCACATTCTAGTGTGCATTGAGTCAGGATGGACCCACTCCCAGCCTGCACCCTCACAGCGGTTTCCACCTCGTAGGACGATGGTTGCCTGAGCGGGATCCCCAAGTAATATTCAGGGTAGCAGGAACCATATTTCTTATACCTTGCAGAGTTTAAAAAAAGGAATGGGAAATTGTAAATGGCAACTGCCAATCAAGATATCCTTATCAAATATTGTTATACAGATAATCAGGAGCTGGTCTGTTGAACTTAGAAGCCACATGAAGGCTTTCAGGGAGTGAACATATTTCTCATCCATAACAGAAAAGGTTCCAAAAAGTTAGCTGCCAATGTAGGTGCCTTGCTTACATAGTTTCAGGGATTCAGTTGGTCCAGGGCAAGGAAATAATCATAACCCCAATACCAACAAGGCATATTTCCAACTTGTTAACTGGCTCCATTTTCTCCTGGATCCAAAGGCTGCCCAAATGTCCTGCAGAAGAGTAGGGTTACCGGGGGACACCAGTGGTCTCCTTCCTCATTCAGCATATTCCAGGCCTCCTGCATGCCACGGGGTGTAAGTTTGTGGGAGGTAAACATGGTCCGGTAGCAGCAACTATTGTGAGGGATGGATGCCTTATCTGATATCTTAGCAATATGTCGGGGGGCGATACCAGCTGCCTTTGCCAAGATGCCAGTGTAAACATCCTCAACTGCAGGCCAAGGGCCATTGCCAGCTTGCTGCAAAAGGTGACGAGCTGCTCCAAGAGACAAAATGTAGCCGATGCCACTACAATATGGGGGGGAAATAGTCCCCGGCATAAAGCTCATATGACACATAGTGCCGATTCTCTGGATTCCAAAAGGCAGGGACATGCCAGTTTATCCGGCCGAAATACTGGAGTTCCTGGTGCTGCTCCTTCAGAAAGGCTGACAGTGCCAGAGTGTTGATAAAGACATCGTCATCCGTCTTGAGCAAAAACCGAGCACCTTGGCACTTCTTCAAAGCCCATAACAATCCAGTCAGAGTTTTTAGTGTCATGTTCCAGTAAGAGTCTGTGAAGTTGGCTTGAATGATGTCTCCATGAGCGACTGCCTCATGCACCAGGGCTGACCTCTCCTCTGCTTTATCAGGAACCGCCAAGACGAATAGAGTCAGAGACGAAGAAGATTTGGCAGAGGACAGACTCCCCCAAGTTTGCCGGATTGCATCTCTCCTAGCTCTATTGGAAGGAGCACTGGAGACTAAGACAAGGAGTAAGGGTGGTGGAGAGCAAGCATTGGCAGGAGAGAGCAGGAAAGGTGGCAAAGGGATGCTGGCAAGTCGAGAAGAGGAAAGCTGAGAAGGGTTTGGGTAGAAGATGGGCAGTGCCCAAGACAAACACTCTTCCAGATACCCGGAAAGAGACAGAAATAGCAGCAGCAGAAGTGAAGAGATAAGAAGAAACATGGAAGACCAGCGCCGTCTATGAATGCAGAACAAGCGCAGGCAAGCACCAATTGGTCGCATGATGTGAAGAGCTGGATACTTCCCGGTTTTCTAAGCTCTGCTATGTGATCCTAGCAGAATGCAACAGGCTTACTCTTCACCTGGGTTCTTTAGGTGGCGACTTGCGATCACATCCTTTCAGGATTAAGCTGTTGTCTTTGTCTGCTTGGCAGAAGATTGAGAGGTGGGGTTTGGGCATTGTTTTATGAAGAACAGGTTGGATAACCCGAGGTGGGTCTTCACGTCTTGAACAATTCTAAGCTAATATGTATTTCATAATCACGGGCTGCATTCCAGTATACAAGACAACACATGGGTGATAAATGTAAAGGTGGGGTTTAGAGTATCGCTAAAAAAAAGGACCAAACAGAAAGATAAGTTGAAGAGTAAAAGAAAAAAAGAAAGTTGGTCCTTGATATCAGTTGCAGGTCACAGAAAAAAAAAAAAAAAAAAAAAAAAAGCTTGTGATACTTTTTGTCTAAGGACCCAATACCAACAAGACATATTTCCAACTTGTTAACTGGCTCCATTTTCTCCTTGATCCAAAGACTTCCCAAAAGTCCTGCAGAAGAGTAGGGTTAGCAGGGGACACCAGTAGTTTACACTACTCCTAATGAATAATGCTGGTGATAAGGTTATGGCAAACCTTAAAGTATTAGTAAATCAATAATATGAGGGCTGGCAGGTATATGCAGAGAACATGGTCTGTCTAATACAATATGAAACAGTGTAACCCCTCAGGATTTTTGAATGACAAAGTATAAAGTAAGAATGTTTATTTCGAGGGGCAGAGCCGGCGAGCAGCATGTGAGGACGGCAGAGACAGAGCTCTCTCTGCAGATTCCTGATCCTGACCAGATCCTGTGAGCTAAACAGTCGAATTTCAGCCTGGACTGCTGGGGCATGAGTAGGGGATCCTCAGGGGAGCCTCCGGGAATGGTAAAATACGGGCCACCCTGGCCAAAAATGCTGGGAGAGCAGCTAGCCCATTTTGCCTCAGGCTCTCAAGATGGCGCTGCAGCGCCGGAGGAATGGCCACCGCTACAGAGGCATGAGGACACAACACAGCCGATGCCTGCTACCCCTGATCGGATGAGTCCCAAAGTGCAGAGAGATCTCATCACATGCAGGGGAATATCCTTGGACGGGGGGGTGACTGCAGGTTTAGAGCTGGCAGGGCCCTGGAAGAGGATGAGGAGCCATCCCTCACACAAATCATGGCAGCCATACAGGGGTGCCAAAACAAGCTAATAGATCATTTTGGGGAACTGAAGGTCAAATTCTCCTTTATGAAACATGACATGCAGAAGCTTAGAGAAAAGGCGCAGGCAACTGATCAACGCATTGCTACTTTGGAGGACAATGTCAGACCTATGAGCACAGATGTTCAGGTGATTAAAAAAACCCTCTCTGAACACACTAGAAAAATGGCCGACATGGAGGACCGCATGAGAAGGAGCATCGTAAGGCTGGTGGGGTTCCCTGAGGGGGGGAAGGCAATCATCCTGAGGAGTTCTTGGAGGAGTGACTAAAAGTGCATATGGCCCCTGGTACTTTCACTGATATGTTTGCCATAGAAAGGGCACACAGAGTCCCAGGTAGAGATCCACCGAAGGGAGCAATTCCCAGACCCATGATTGCAAAGATCCTGCACTTCAGAGACAGGGAGAATATCCTGAAAGGGGCCAGGACAGGGCCTGAATTGAAGTGCAATAATTGCCAGATATATAAAAAACGAATCTGTTGCGCTTAATGTGACATTCAGTATAGAGAAGAAGCAGCTGGCACAAAATTGCTGGGTACAATTAAATAAATATAAAAGAAGGTGCAGCGCTGAAAAAATTATATGGAATATAACTGTATAAAAAAATAACTCATAAAAAAATGTCCCAAAGCATAAATAAAATTAAGCCAAACGGAGCCATCCCCGTCATGAGGAAACAAAGCCTCCAATAGACGAAATCCACCATAGGAGAAACCTCAGAAAGGGATAGGAACACCATCACCAACACCCAAACATACTGACTATTACCATCAGTGTATGGGTTATACACATATGTTGTAATCAGATAGTAAAGGTAATCTTCTTAAAGTGGTGTTCCGGCCGAAATTATACTTTTTAAATAAAAATACCCCTATAATACACAAGCTTAATGTATTCTAGTAAAGTTAGTCTGTAAACTAAGGTCTGTTTTGTTAGTTTATAGCAGTAGTTTGTTATTTTATAAACTTACAGCAGGCCATGGCCATCTTAAGTGTGGGCATGTGAAGCCAGACTATATTTCTTCCTGGATCTCATCCTTGTAGATCTCGCACATGCTCAATGCAGCATAAGCAGTGTAATAGGTTTCGGGTCAGGTTTCCATAGCAATGGCAGTTTCAGAGGAAGTCGCCACCCCTTCCAAACAGAGGATGATACAAAATAATGCATTTAGTGAAAAAAAATCACTATTGAGTCTTTGATAAAAAGAACCAAGAAAAGTTCATATGCTGAAAATGGTGCATCAAAAAATTCCTCCACGATGACACACAAGCATAACACCACAAGAAAAGTGCGCAAAGGAAGTGCCTCCACCTCTGTACACACTGCTGCTTTGCAGCTGTAAGTCTCCTATTACGGGAGATCAAATGCCCTTGTGGCTTATTCCCCTGCCTCAGGTCTCTATATGGTGCGCCAATGCTCCCAGCGTCCTCACCAATTACAAAGCCTCATGCCCAGATATATTATATATAAAGTAGTGTAAATCCTTATTTTAGTTGGTTAAAAAAAGGGCAAGATTGCACTTACAGTTATGCAGTTTAAAAACAGCTTTAAGAATCAAACTTTCTGCCGAGAAAGTTCCCCTCGGCGGATAAGGACCCCCCTGTAGTGCGCAGGCGCAGCGTTTGTGCAGCAGGAACAACAAGGGAGCCGCCGAAAAGAGCCGAAGCTGAACACCTGAGTCAGCTGTACACGGCGCCTGCGTGCCAAGACTATAGTAAAAAAAACACTTTGTAACACGCCCCTCGCGGGCTCGCCACGCTTCGGGCACGGCCTCGCTGAGCTCGGTATTTTAATATTCTAACTCTATGTCCACTTGGATGGTGGGGCTTTAACGTGGACATAGGGCAGAATGTAGTGCGCAGGTGCCGTGTAGAGCTGACGATCAGCTGTTCTTCTGCAATTTTCGGCGGCTCCGTAGTTGTTTGTACTACGCAAGCGCATGCGCAGTACACGGGGGTCCTTATCCGCCAGGGGAACTTTCTCGGCAAGACACCGGCTCTCGATAGCATCCCGCTGCTTCCGGGATCTGCGTACACGTGGTGACGTCAGTACGTCGCTCCTCCCTCCTCAATACAGACAGGGAATGGGAAGTATTCCTAGCGGAAGCAGAATATGTTAGTCCAATGGTCATCAACCCTGTCCTCAGGGCCCACTAGCAGGCCAGGCTTTATGTATTACCTTGGGGAGATGCAGACTAGAATACTGCAATCACTGAGCAGCAAATTTTATCACCTGTGATGTATTTCAGTTATCTTGCAAATCTGGCCTGTTAGTGGGCCCTGAGGACAGGGTTGATGACCACTGTGTTAGGCGACCGACTAAGGAAGGACTACGGACTCTCCAGGACAAGAAGCGGGCATATAGGGAGGTATTGACTGACCAGACTACCAAGCTTAGACTTGCGCAACGTAGATGCATTTTTGAGTTTGGAGACAAAAATAGTAGACTGTTAGCGTACATGGCAAAACAAGGATATGTACCCACTTAAATAATGAGGGTATATGACCAGAGCAGGGTTGAGGTGAGCGATTCCGTGGGTATGCTACAAGCCTTCACCCACTTCTATAAAGAACTTTACAAGTCATGCGCCCCTCCAGGGGGCAGTACTTTGAAAAATTATCTGAATTATATTGACCTGCCTCGGCTAACAAGCGAGGACTGTAATTCCCTGGAATCAGACATCATTGTGGAGGAGGTGGAGGGAGCAATATCTTCCTTTGCTCCAAGGAAATCCCTCGGAATGGTATCCTACCTTTGGGAGTGGGCTAGCACCCCATATCTTACGTGTGTTCACAGCTGCTAGGTTGGAGGGAAGACTTCCCCCATCTATGAGAGAGGCCCTAGTGGTCTTAATACATAACGGGGGAAAGGACCTAAAGAATGTGAATCCTATCGACCTATCTCATTGATGAATGTCGACACCAAAATTCTTGCAAAAGTTATGGCAGGGAGATTACGGTAACGGTAATTCTGAAACTAGTTGATCCGGATCAGACTGGCTTTATAAAAGGGAGATGTGCGCAAATGAATATCAGGAGACTCTTTGTTAACCTGCAAACTGAGCATGACAATTCTGGGGAGAAAGTAGTGGCCTCTTTAGACACCAAGAAGGCCTTTGATTCAGTGGAGTGGGATTACCTGTTTCGTCTTTTGGAGATAATGGGATTTGGGCCTATATTTATATAATTCGGTGAAATTGTTATGCACAGAACCATTGATTAGAGTGAGAGTAAATGGGATTATATCTGAACCCTTCCCTGTCCTCCAGGGGACCAGACAGGGATGTCCGTTATCCCCTCTTTTATTTGCCCTGGCCATAGAGCCCCTAGCGGCTAAACTGAGAGACAGTCCTCACATGAATGGACTTAGGGTGGGAGGGATTGAGGAACAGGTTTCCCTCTATGCCGATGACATGCTCCTATATCTACAAGATCCAGGTGCCTCACTGTCCACGGCTTTCCAATTGATACAGGAGTTTGGAGATTATTCTGGATTTCGTATCAATTGGTCCAAATCATCCCTATTTCCCATTGATGATACAGTGGCAGTCCTGGTGGACTGCCCCATTCAGCTATCCCAATCATTTAAATACCTGGGCGTGGTGGTTCAACTTCCCATTTCAGGGGTTCCTGGACCTCAATCTGAGACCGGTGATAGGGGCTCTTCGGGAGAGGTTACAGAAATGGCGAAACATGCCATTGACAGTAATTGGTCACATAAACATAATCTAAAATGATCTTTCTTCCAAAGTTGCTGTACATTTTTTTGAAATCACCTGTGGTAAGTCTCTGTGAAAGTATTCAGGCACATAGACTCTATTGTGGTGGAATTTTTGTGGGGATCCAGGGCCCCCAGGATATCTCTGGCAGTGCTGAAGCTACCTGTGACAATGGGGGGTTTAGCTATGCTGGATATGAGATCCTATTTTTTTGCGTCTTAATTGACATTCTTACATTGGCGATGCTTCCCCCAGGCTCCTAACGCCACTACGCACACTTTCCAGGAAATACTGAATATGCTGTTCAAAAAGGGTATACCGGGGAGGAAGGTGGGGTCTGTAATGGCGTTCCTAGGAAGGGTGTTCCATCTATGTGCGCAGAGAATGATGGATGACCCTTTATGGATGTCACCTAATTGTCCCTTGTGGTGCAATAAATCCCTAAAAGAGTTCTGTAAACTAGAAGATGGGTATAGATGGGCCAAATATGGGGTGAAATATCTACACCATATATACCAAGGTGGCAGGTTATCCTCCTTTGCACAACTGTGAGAGCAGTTCGGCATACCTAGAACTTGGCAATTCAGATATGCTTACCTGCAACATGCAGCGACAGCCCAATTTGGGAGAGGGGAAGTGAAGGTACAAAATACTGCTTTAGAAAGGGTCCCGATTGACCCAGAACCAACTAAGCGTATATCCAGATACTATAGGGAGATAGGACTGGGAGGCCCTGACCTGACTGCTAGGACTAGATCCAGATGGACGGCAGTTATACCAGAATTGACTGAGGAATTGTGGCAGGAAGTCCTAGACACATACCTGGTCTGTTATTTCCGCCACAGATAGAATGATACAGCTTTGATATTTACATCAGGTATACTATACACCGACCAGACTATTTAGAATGCACAGGAGGGATACTGCAAAGTGCCATAAGTGTAAGGGAACTGAGGGAACTTTTATCCACGTGATATGGGATTGTCCTAAGATAAGGCCTCTGTGGTCCCAGGTGACCGAGTTCATGTCCAAGCATTTTGCCCTTCCGAATATATGTTCTCCCCTAAGGTATCTGTTGGGAGTCTTCGATCAAGAAGAGCTTAATGTGCATACAAAATTGTTCCTCAGACTTCTGTACTTCGGAATGCGGAAATTGATCGCCGAAAATGGATTCATGAGGAGCAACTCACTCTGGGAATGTGGATAAAGACAATAAATACAGATGTACCCCTTTATAAGATGACGTATGAGGCAAGGGGGGCCCCCCAAGAAGTTTAGGAAGGTATGGTTTAGGTGGATCGATTCCAAAAATACCCTAGACGAGGGGGAAAGGAGCAAAGGGGAGAGCTAATTGTAGGCAAAGATGAAAATAAACAGTAATGTGATAGATGAGAGAATGCATACAATACACTGGACAGCTTAACACCGGAGGAGGGGGGGGAGATTCATTTATTTCTATGTTTGAAAGTATGTTCTTATGGTTGATGTCAACTGTTCCGACATAGTGTTTACTTTATTTTTTATAAAAAAAAAAAAGAAAGAGCAAAACTCCGATTGGAGGACTTAAAGGAGAGTCTAGAAGTGTTGATTTTATTCATGTGAAGAGACAATCTTATGCAATTAATGTAATGTCTGCCAACCTAATACTTGAATTATGTTATGTAACATGACAATATGCTCAATAAAATACTTGTTTAAAAAAAAAAAAAAAAGAATGTTTATTTCATAATCACAATTGATAAAATTACAAATGTCAAACAGTTAACATGTAAAAATGGTAACAAATATATACAAAATAGGCATGAAACTTAGCTGTCTTATTCGAAGATTAGGCTAGCAAAAGTGCATGTTACAAATGACGCCTGACATGTTTCGGAAGATGACGTCCTTCCTCAGAGGCTTAGTGTCATTTAGGACAATCGTATTTGTTGTATTTTTGTTTTATAAATATAGCAAATATTAGTATAAAGCAATAACAGTATAGTTCGAAGAAAGATTTCTCATTAGAATCATACTTTCAACATAGATTGAAAGTTCTCAAACGATGCTCTGCTGAATGACTGTTGATTCAAGAATATCAGAAGAGAATGCTGGAGCTCGACACCAAAATCGAGGCTTTAGACGGCTTTCACACCGAGCCGCCCATAGCGTCGGCGGTAAAACGCAGCTATTTTTAGCAGCGTTTTACCATCGGATTTACGGCGCATTTTGGCCGCTAGCGGGGCGCTTTTACCCCCGCTAGCATCCGAGAAAGCGTTAAAAATGCCCGCAATGCGCCACAATAGCGGCATTTTGCCGGCGGTATCCCAGCGCTGCCCCATGAATTTCAATGGGGAGCAGCGGTGGAGGAGCGGTAAACACACCGCTCCTTCACCACTCCAAAGAAGCTGCTGGCAGGACTTTTCCTGACGTCCTGCCAGCGCACCGCTCCGTTGTGAAAGCCCTCGAGCTTTCACACTTGAGACAATGGAGCAGATGTTTGAGGGCGGATTGCAGGCGCTATTTTTAAGACTATAGCACCTGCAAAACGCCCTTGGTGTGAAAGCACCCAATTAACAAAATTTAAAGCCATGACCAATTAGAAATACAGCTCAGAGAACGGTTTGAGAAATATAATAAGAGATACTTATTAAAAAAGACAAAAAATTATTTTTGGACAAAAAGGCCTTCCAGGAAGAACGCACATTTAGATAGATTCATGGTTATAGAGCACCAAATTCTAGCAATACATATGTTCGTGCTCCTTATCGCACCAACAATAGAACCAAGATATCCCAAATACCTAAATCACCCATTGTGTCTCAACCTGCACCTCCACTCACAAATGCACATCTGGTTAATATCTCGAACAACGACATTTCTGACACAGATGACTCCCCATCTTCATACACTACAAAATATTCTACCAAATCCTCTCACGCTCACACCAAAACATCTCACCAATCTAACACCTCCACATCCACTTCACTTTCAACTCATCAAAGCTATTGTTTAGATTGTATGCTAGCACAAACCACGAAACATCAGGACAATTTACACAACCAGCCACACAAATTGAAGAAAACTCATCCATCCACCAATCACCAAACATCATCAAAATGTCTGATCATATTCTTTTAGAAAAGGGTCTCACATTTTGCCCAGTTGCGCATATTGACAAATTTGAGGTTATCAAGGATGTGCATCTGTTTGTCAGTAATCTCTTATTAAAATCTTTGTACACAAAAACACAATCAGGTGCAAGTATTACTCACACTACTACTGAAGTAGAGGCAATTGACAGCCTCATAACTTTATTGGAAGAAAATTAATTCCAAGAACTCATAGATTTTCAACCTTGATACTATCTTGGCTGAAGTCGATGACACAATACCTACACCTCTCCCATCTAAATCCAATCTCAATTCTTTGAAAAGTCTTTACTCTACTCCAAGCTCAAACCCCAATGCTGCTTCATTCTTAAAATTGGTCGCAAGAGATATACATAATTTAAAGATCTCCCCTCACCAACATGGCAATCTTACATACAATGAACAACAGGCACTTCAGTCATTAAGAGAAAATTCAGTTATTACAATCAAACCAGCCGACAAAGGCAGGAACATTGATATAAAACAATATTATGTTTAAATGTTATTATATTAAATAACCCACAATGGTACAGACGCATACCCAAGTCTATGATTGATGGCTTTATAAGAGACTTTTGTGTGCTAGTTGATCAGGCCTCTTACCACAATGTCATGGACAAAAATACTTGGGAGTATATTAGGACGGGCTTCCCAAGGGAGGCAACGTTTTATAAACTCCCAAAAATACACAAGAACACTCACCAGCCACCAGGAAGACCAATTTTCTCAGGGAGTGCAGTCTTACATACAACCTCAGTAAATTCGTTGATAGGCTTTTATAGCCCTTGGTGGAAGCCCTTCCACACATATAAAAGACACTATTCATCTGCTCCAGATTCTGGACGGCCTCCATGTCAATGGTGACACTCTTTTAGTCGCCATTGGCCCTATATAGTTCAATTCCTCACAATTTGGGTCACTCAGTTATAATACTTATGTGCTACTTTGTTCAAATAGGTATATTGACTCATTGGTTGAGTTTATTGTGGCATCCCTCGAGTTTATACTAAAACACAATTACTTTTCTTTCATTGGCTCCCACTACCTACAGGTACAGGGCATCTCTATGGGTACATGTTGTGCTACAGCATACGCCAATTTGTACCTGGGGGAGTGGGAGATGTTGTTGCTTTCAGACAGTGGAGTATGTAGTTATATAGGGTATGCTACAGCCTGGTATCGCTACATAGATGACGTCATCATGCTATCGGATGGTCCTAGTGCAACTCTTTTTGAATTTTTGGAATACATAAATTCAAGTAATACATTCAATCTTAAATTTACCATGATTCATGGTGCACTTAGGATCTCATTTTTGGATTTGACAATTATTAAACATCTAGATGTCTCTCTTCAAAGTTAGCTGTATAGAAAGCTCGCAGAGGGCAATACTATTCTCCAAGCTTCCAGTTTCCATCCAGACTGGTGCCTCCCCTCCGCGGCTGAAGCGGACTTGGTGGAGACAGCGGGCGGGTTTAAGCAGCGGCATGGCGCGGTGACAGGCAGCAGCAGGTAACACACACACACGGAGAGCCTGGCTTTGCAGGGGGGGGTGCGAGCTGCACCCGAGTGACACCCGTCGGCACACCCCCGGGACCCGACCACAACGATCCCCTTCTCTCGTGGCCACGCCTCTGATCAGTCTTGGCTGTCTCACACAGCTGAGCAGAATGAAGCCGCCTCCACCCCCTCCGTTATGTCTACACATGCTGTGTGTGCCGCTCTGATCATCTGAGCCGAGGTACATTATGGGTCTGAAGGGGGGGGGGTGTCTGCACTGTAGGGGGGGTCTGTATTTTAGGAGGGTCTGTATTGTAGGGGGGTCTGTGTAACATGCAGGGGGTCCAGAACTGTTAGGGGGGGTGTCTGTGTAACATACAGGCGTCTAGAGCTATGGGGGGCTGTGTAATGTAAAGGGGTCCAAAGGTGCAGGGTCCTGTGTAATTTAAAGGGGTCCAGAGGTGCAGGGTGCAGTGTAATGAAAAGGGGTGCAGGCTGCAGTGTAATGTAAAGGGGTCCAGAGGTACAAGGGCTGTGTAATGTAAAAGGGGTCCAGAGGTACAGGGTGCAGTGTAATGTAAAGGGGTCCAGAGCTGCAGGGTGTTGTGTAATGTAAAGGGGTCCAGAGTTGCAGGGTGCAGTGTAATGTAAAGGGGTCCAGAGCTGCAGGGTGCTGTGTAATGTAAAGGGGTCCAGAGGTGCAGGGTGCAGTGTAATGTAAAGGGGTCCAGAGATACAAGGGCTGTGTAATGTAAAGAGGTCCTTAGGTGCAAGGTGCTGTGTAATGTAAAAGGGTCCAGAGGTGTAATGTACACAGTAGTGACAAAGAGATATTGAAGGATGCAGAGGTATGCAGAGGGCACAGTGGGGTGTTTTTAAATTTTAATGTGGGGGGTGCCAGATATAGGATCCGCCCCGGGTGCTAAATGCACTAGATACGCCCCTGGTTCTGTTTGAAAAGGAAGCGCTCACACTTAGAACAAGGTTACATACTAGAGGTTATTCCAATGGGATCCTAAAAAAAGTATATAAAAAAGCCAAAAACAAGGTTCGTAAGAACCTTCTTTACTATAAAAAACAGAACAAAGAAGCTACACCCACACGGGTTATTACAAGATATTGTCAGCAACACAGACAGATTAAGGCCATTCTACAAAAATACTGGCAACTTCTCAGCATGGATACTATGCTAGCACCATTTGTCCCTACACAACCACTAATCACCTACCGTAGAGCTCCATCACTACACGACAAACTTGTCCATAGTGAATATAAATTCAATAAACATGACAGTGTTAAACCAACAGGGACATTTGGATGTGGTAATTGCAATTATTGGCAGTATATTCTTACTGGAAAGAATACAGATCTACCAAACGGAGAGAAATTTAGACCTAAACATTTCGTTACTGCCGCACTGCAGGTGTAGTCTACTGCATCTACTGCAGTGTGAATGCAATTGCTACTATGTGGGAAAAACCAAACTTGAATTCTGGCGAAGAATTTACAGACATACCGCCAGCATCAAAAAGAAGTGCCCCATTGGACAGCCGCTCTCCATGCGGGCGTGCTCCTGTGTCCTGTTGCTGCATCCATTGACACACACAGCAGGACTCGGCTCCGCCCCTGGCTCCTGCGTCATTGGATTTGATTGACAGCAGCGGAAAGCAATGGCTGCGCTGCTATCAATCTATCCAATCAGGACCGAGACACTGGCTGGAGCTGGCATGCTTGTTTGTGCCGCTGGAAAGACCGGGTTCAGGTAAGTAAAGGGGGGGGGGGGGGGGCTGCTGCATCACAGGAGGTTTCTCACCTTAATGTATAGAAAGAACCTAGAGCAGACATGTCCAAAGTCCGGCCCGCGGGCCAATGTCGGCCCGCGTTTCGGTTTCGGATGGCCCGCCTGGTAATTTTGACATTTATATCTTTTGTGGCCCCCGGCAAATCCCCGAGGGCTGGGGGCCACAAAAGATATACATACTGGCTGCCTTGGAGGGGACAGGGAGAGGGCGGGATGAGTGCCGTACACATAAGAGTATTTCCTCTTTACACGGCAACCTCTGTAAAAGGACATCCTGTCTCCTGCGCTGCCATTGGATGACTGTTCTGTCCATCTTTCTTTTAAGGAGGCTGCCGAGAAAATAGGAGTTTCTACTGTATTTCTGTTGACGCTCGTCCCGCACCCCTTCCTGTCCCCTCCGAGGCTGTAGATGAGCATGGATCAGGCTGCACTGATGGCAATGGTGAGTCTGCATTCATGACAATGGCGGTGCTGCATTCAGGACAATGTGGGTGCTGCATTCAGGACAACATGGGTGCTGCATTCAGAACAATGGGGTTGCTGCATTCAGGGCAATGGGGTTGCTGCATTCAGGGCAATGGGGTTGCTGCATTCAGGGCAATGGGGGTGCTGCATTCATGGCAACGGGGGTGCTGCATTCATGGCACTTGTGAGGCTGCAGATGGGCACTGATTAGGCTGCATTGATGAGCACTGACCCTTATTTTGCTTCACAGTTCATTATTTAAAATTTAAGATTTTCTTCCCTGAAACTGCCCTCTTAAAGTGAAGGTGCATGTTATAAGCCGATAAAGACGGTATATCCAAATAACAATCCCCAAGCTTATCTCTGCACCACACACAGCCACAAACGCAGGAGAATTCTTGTTGGGCAGTGTATTAGTGCTCGGACAAACACAGACCGAATTTTAATGGTTCAAAGAATGTCAGGCAAAATGGTCGGCCCTCACGCATGTTCACTTCATCAAATATGGCCCTCTTTGAAAAAAGTTTGGACACCCCTGACCTAGAGGGTTTACAACCCCTTTAATTGAACAAGCTGAAGCTAGAAGCTGATTGGCTACCATGCACACGTGCACCAGATTCTGAATGCTCCAGTTGTAGCAAATCTCCCCCTGAGTATTAGGGTTCAATTTAAGAGTATTAAAACCCCTGGTGCCCAACCTGTGGCCTATAAGCCATATGCGGCCTTGGGACCTTAGTAGTCAGTAGTGGGAACATTGATTTGTAAAGGGGCTTTTAATAGCAGTGATCTCTAAGACCCCTTTCACACTGGGTCGTTTTGCAGGTGCTATTGCGCTAAAAATAGCGCCTGCAAACTGACCTGAAACAGCCGCTGCTGTGTCTCCAGTGTGCAAGCCCGAGGGTTTGCGCTAGCGCTAGCTAGTGCGCTAGCAGGACGGTCAAAAAAGTCCTGCTAGCAGCATCTTTGGAGCGGTGAAGAGTGGTGTGTATACCGCTCCTCCACCGCTCCTGCCTATTAAAATCAATGGGCCACCGCGGCTATACCGCCAGCAAAGCGTCTCTGCAGAGGCGCTTTGCGGTGGTTTTTAACCCTTTCTCGGCACATCAGAGGGAGCTGGAAGTGCATTAGAGAGGGGAGGAAAAGCCCCAGATGTCCGGGGCGCGCGCGGGGGGGGGGGGGGGGAGCGAGATGGGGGAGGTTAAGGATAGGAGGGAGAGAGGGGGTTCCACTTCCACTTTATCTAGGAGTTGCCATCATTAAACATTATGTGTAGTTCTACCTATCACAGATCAGCTGTACTACTACATTCCGAGTCCTAGCCCAGAGGCAACCGTTGCTCACGAACCTAGGCCGCCCATAGTTTATCAAATTTTTTGGACCAGTTACGTCCCATATATGATAAGAAAAAGTTATGTGTACTCCACGCCTGTGTAACAAAATTAATTGAATAAAAAATATAAACTACAGCTGCTCCCCTAATTAAGTAGTATTAATACTCAAAATGTGATTAGAAAAGATGAAGAGGGCGCTAAATAATAATACGTGATAATCTAAACTTTTTTTTAGCCAAAAAAACATTCACAAGTGTGCTGAAAATGTAATAAACTGAATAACAATTAAGCTACAACAAACGTGCTCAACAAACGTGCTCATATCAATAAATTGGCCAATGGGCCAGGAAAAAAGTCCCCAAACAAATCAATGATCAAGTGGAATCTTCTGTGCAGATAGTCTTCCAGAAACAAAGTGAATAATCCTTCACCACAAACTGTAGAAACACCCCACGTGCTCTGAATAAATATTCTGCTTACCAGAAGGATTTGACTCACTTCTTTACCCTTCTGGTAAGCAGAATATTTACTCAGACCACGTGGGGTGTTTCTACAGTTTGTACCGTACCTACTCTAGCCTTCGGAGAACTATACAGGACCTGGACCCACGAGATGAAATTAGGTCCAAAGCTGAAACGATGCAGGACCTCCCACAGATAGACCCACTCCACCAAATGCTTTTTCAGCATCGAGGGAGGCCACTGCATCCGATGGAGTGAGAAAATCAGTGGATGCCAGAACCGTATATTTATATATATATATATATATATATATATATATATATATATATATATATATAGTCTCCGGAGGTTGATATCTGTCCCCTCATTTATTCTACCAGCCAATACCTTGGTAAGTATCCTAACGTCAACGTTAAGCAGGGATATGGGTAGATAGGATGTGCAAAGTTCAGGATCCTTATCTGGCTTGGGAATCACCACAATGATTGCCTCCGCCATGGAGGTAGGAAGGGCACCCCCCCCCCAGGCTTGAGTCATCATGGCATGTAGCTTGGGCATCAGTTGCTCTCCGTACTGCCTATAGAATTCCGTTGGCAGACCGTCCGCCCCAGGAGTCTGCCCCACCTGTAGGGCACCTAGCGCTTGCTGCATTTCCTTGAGGGTTATTGGGCTGTCTAAGCTGTCCCTAGCCGACTCAGTGAGCTTGGGGAAGGCAATTTGATCCAGATAGCCTCTTAGTTCCTCATCAGCGTAGCTATATCATATTCTATAGTAGGGTCCAAGATCCAGTATTGGGAAAGTCGCCACACTATCTCAGAGGATGGAGTCGACGTTTGGAGGCAGCAGAGCAGGGGAGCATGATCCAAGATACCTCTTGGGAGGATCTCAACCTCTCTTACCTTCGGCAGAAGCCCCCTGTCACGGACCTGGCTGGAGCAGAGGCTGTTGGAGAGGACTGTATGCAAGCCTGTTGCCCACCGATTATGGGCCCTAGCATTTGAAGTGAATGAGAAATCCAGTCTGAACTGTATTAATCGGACTCAGTCATGTATATATTGTATGGGGACTCCTTACTGTAGATTTGTGTCCCTGAAGAGGGAGGGGGGATTCCCCCAGCAGCCCCCTGCTGATAAGACTGATTCATTCTGTTGGGACACATCCTGTGAGGAGATGCTGGTGTTATCAACATGTGTTTATGTTAATTGAGAGAGCTGATCACATTAGCCACCAGCACTGGCTAATAGACGAATGGTCTAGGCTGAGGAGGGGGGAGATTGTTGTTTGTATTGTTAATTGTATTAATGTGTGAAGCTCGGTGCCCACAAGACTGTCATCTGGTCTGGGTACATTTTGTAGTAAATTAGGCCATGTTAATTAGGTTAGCTTTGAGTCATCCCTGCTGTATAAAGGTCTGTGAGATCTCAAAATAAAGGTAGTTCTGATGTACTCCAAGACTGGTGTTGTCTAGTTCTTGGGGTTCCTATAGCCAGATCCATTGGACTCGTGTTCCAGAACTTAGGAAGCGGTATATGACGGAAGCACTCAAGCGGAGTGTGGGGCGTTCCGTGACATTGGTGGCAAGCAGCGGGAAAGCTTCCTGAAGTCTGAAGTCTGTGACATCCAAACCTCCAACTGGATCCAAGATCAGCATAGCAGACTTCAGTCACCCCAGCGGAGATATGGACCTGGCATCAGAATTCCCGGGGCTGCTGCGGATCATCCTTTCAACGTACACCAGGACTGTGTCTGAGGATGAATACCTGGAGCTCAGGCAGCTGATTCGGGTGGAGCTCTGGATGGCAGCCCTCCGTCTCGCTGGTATAAAACAGGGCAAGTGCTTTCCAACCCAAGAGCAACGGGCCAGTGACCAACGGGCATTGCGGATGGCATTCCTGGGAGAGCAGCCCCAGGAGCAATGGATGACTGAGTTGGACAGGTTGGTCCAGCAGGAGATAGAGCTGGACAATCGTTATCGGGCTCTGCAATGGCACGCAGAGGGGGGATATTTAGAGGAGACAACAGAATGCTCTCCGGAGGGATATGACTTTGGCGGCCCTGGATTGCTGTGGGAGAACCTTACAGATCTTTTTATGTTTGGCGATGAGGGGGAACCTGACCTTGAGGACATGAGAGACTATAGAGAGTCTATGCTCGGTCTTGCAGGGGTCTCAGAGCTCAAACCTGATCTGGACCATTTGCTAAGGAAGGAACAGCATCTGCAAAGGGCATACAGGAAACTGCTAGAACAAGTTCAGCAGCATGCCAGAGAATCGGCAGTGGAAAATCCGGAGATTGCCATCCCCAAACCTGAAGTGCTGACAACAGGGCAGAGCTCTGCTAACCTCTGTCCAGAAATGATAACATCTTCTGGGTTCCATGGACAGGAGATGGTGAACCTCTATTCCCAGACATCAGTTGCAGAGACATGGGATTTGATAGACTTTTCTGCTGAGGAAGAACAACCTGATGAGCCTCCAGCAGAAGAGCTGCTATCAGGGCCAAAGTTCACTGTGTTCTGCCCAGCACCAACAGTGGCTTCGGCCTTCCTGAGAGAAGAGGTAGTCGGCCTTTCTCCCACAACACTGACAGGGACATGTGATTTTCTGCCAGCAGCATCTATGGAGTTAAAACAAACTTCTCCAGCTGAAGATCTGGTAACTGAACAGAGGGTCCAAGACCTCTGTCCCACACTTTTACCAATTCCAGAGACTGGGGATTTAATAGACGTTTCTGTAGAGGAGGAACCACCTGGCAAACCCCCAGCAGAAGTGCTGGCAACCGGACAGAGGGTCCAAGACCTCTGCCCCACACCTGCAGCAATTGTGGAGGCCCAAGGTGAGGAGGTGGCAGTCTATCGCGAGCTGCAGATCAGGATCCAAGGAGAGAATGCAGTCATCACCTCACAACTGCAGCTTGATCTGGTGTCGGTTGATGGGGCTTCAGTCCCCACCTGTATACCCCAGGGATGCTGGGCAGTCGGCCCAGATCCCCAACAGCAGGATGGAGTGAGCCCAGTCCCCCTGTCTTCTCTCCAGTGGCAGAAAGGATTCCAGGGAGAAGAGCCAGTCCAGGCCTCTCCCCAGCGGCAGATATGTTCTCTGAGAGAGGCAGAGGATGGCTGGGTGAGTAATACACTGTTTGGAATAATTTGTTTGGGGTACTGTGTGGGTACAGGCAGTAGAGGACTGGAACTATGGACTAACTTCGGAGTCAACCCGTCTGGGGTCTCCTCCTGTGTTAGTCTCCTGCCGAAAGGGAAGAAATGTCACGGACCTGGCTGGAGCAGAGGCTGTTGGAGAGGACTGTATGCAAGCCTGTTGCCCACCGATTATGGGCCCTAGCATTTGAAGTGAATGAGAAATCCAGTCTGAACTGTATTAATCGGACTCAGTCATGTATATATTGTATGGGGACTCCTTACTGTAGATTTGTGTCCCTGAAGAGGGAGGGGGGATTCCTCCAGCAGCCCCCTGCTGATAAGACTGATTCATTCTGTTGGGACACATCCTGTGAGGAGATGCTGGTGTTATCAACATGTGTTTATGTTAATTGAGAGAGCTGATCACATTAGCCACCAGCACTGGCTAATAGACGAATGGTCTAGGCTGAGGAGGGGGGAGATTGTTGTTTGTATTGTTAATTGTATTAATGTGTGAAGCTCGGTGCCCACAAGACTGTCATCTGGTCTGGGTACATTTTGTAGTAAATTAGGTCATGTTAATTAGGTTAGCTTTGAGTCATCCCTGCTGTATAAAGGTCTGTGAGATCTCAAAATAAAGGTAGTTCTGATGTACTCCAAGACTGGTGTTGTCTAGTTCTTGGGGTTCCTATAGCCAGATCCATTGGACTCGTGTTCCAGAACTTAGGAAGCGGTATATGACGGAAGCACTCAAGCGGAGTGTGGGGCGTTCCGTGACACCCCCTACTGGCATAAACCAAATCTATCTATGAGAGGGCGCGGTATGAGGCTGAATGGCAGATAAAAGCACGCTCAGCAGGGTGCTTCCATCTCCAGACATCCGTCAAACCATATAGGGATGCCCATCTGGACAGAGCAGAGTCCGCGGCAGTGCCAGAGACCAGCATGTTGAAATCCCCCGCCATATTAATGTTATCTGTTGCAAAGGTAGACAAAATGAGGATCAAGCATTTCAGTAGTGAGAAGTGAGATAGTGGCAGGTGGAGGTATGTATATTCCCACAATAAACATTTCAAGAGTATATATTATTACATGTAACAGCACATACCTGCCCTCTGGGTCAATTTTAACATCTAGAAATTCGAAGGTCGGGGACTTATGTATCAGGATACTGACTCCTCTGGCATAGCCACAGTAGGTAGCATGATAATAGTGTCCCATCCATGGCTTTTTAAGGCTCATAATCTGTGGGTTTCCTGCAAGATGCATGTGTAGGGTTATGCTGTTTGATAAATGCCATAACCAGGGAGCGCTTAATTTTGTCATTAAGGCCCCTGACATTCCAGGAGATCAGTCTTATGGGGGCCATACAGTATTTATGTGTGGAGTATCAATTGGATAAGTAATCATCCCATGACCCAGAGGGGGAGGACTCATCTCTAGCACCACCAGTACTGTAATCTCCTCACCTCACTCCCCATCCTGACACTCAACCATAGCTTAGGCACATCCTGTATCATCAAAAGAGAGGAACCACTGCATTTACCAGGCTGAAACAAAAAGTAAAGAAAAAAAATAGGGAGCATATAACCAACCCCCCCCCGCACATCCATTTAGAAAAGAGAACTTGGAGTGCCTTATCCCCCAACTCACAAAACTGATAAACCCCACACAATTTAGGAAATTCTCCCATGGCAGCAGTGGGGCAAGCTATCAAACAGAGATCTTTTACTTTAGAACCATGTGATCATCGCGGTCCGCAGGCCGTAGCCACGGTTACCTGCATATGACAGTACGAAACGGGATTGTATGTCATATAAAGTGGATAAAAGTAAAGGTAAAGTAAGATATAAAAAACACCTAGCGTACGCTAGGGGAAGCAAGCTTAGTTGCATTCAACACACTTAACACATTCAAATATGAAGCGGTCTATCCCTGGTGCACATGCTACCATCCTCCTCTGGTAGTCAGGGAAAAGTCCCTGGGGTCCGCCCATTCAAAAAAAAAAAAAAAAAAAACAACAGAGTACAACAGGGGAATCCATGAGGAACTGTACATATCAGTGGTCGTTAGCAGAGGAACGTATAGCCGGGGAGAGATCCCACCAGTCCAAGGAGGGGAAGGGGCAAGGCTGTATATCCCAGCAAAAGGAGGTCGACCATGAAGTAGGTGGTGTGGCTGTTACTTTCTTCGGATCTGTCCTCTGGGAAAACGTAGATCAGACAGCCACCCCCCATAGGCAGGTAAGCAGGGGGGACGGGGAACCCGGGGGGGGGGGGGGGCCCTCAGGAAACAATGAGGGCACCTTTTCGGATTGTTGTCCAGTAGTCCTTGGCGCTGGGTGAATGCATCCAGTCGCAATCTATCGGCCCCAGAAAGGTGGGTGTAATCTCCCAACAGGGGCAAAACTGACAGGGCATTTAAAGAAGCAGATGTTGAGTGGTACATAAACACAGTTAACTTGCTCTAGGCAGGTTGTCTAGCCATTGGGAGGCATCTTCCAGGGAGACAAAGTATTTTGTAGACTCCCCATCCACGACCCTATGCAGGGAAGAGCATGCTGTACTTCATCCTTCGCGTGCGTAGTTGGGCCTTTACATGGTCAAAGGTTCTACTGAGCCTTTGCGTTTCGACTGAGTAGTCCAGGAAGAGCATTAATTTGGCGTTTCCAAACCAAAGTTCATTCATTTTTCCTCGCCTCAGGGAGAATGAGGTCCCGGTCTCGGAAGTTCAGGAGCCGGAATATGAAGGTGCGTGGTGGGGAGCCTTGTGGGTCCCGCACCGCCGGCATCCAACGAAGTGGGGGGAGAACTGCACACAGGGGAAAAGGGTGCGGAGGAGCTGCTCGGTGAAGGCAGTGGTGTCCTGTCCCTCCGCTCCCTCCGGCAGGCCAACCACCTTCAAATGATTTCGTCTTCTCCTGTTCTCACTATCTTCGGCGGGTGACTCCATTTTAACTCGTAGAGTGTGGATAGAAGCCCGTTGATCTCTTGAGGCATTCTCCGCCTTTCCGCCTCACCCAACCGATCTCGGAATCTGTCCACGTCTCTCCTCATTAGTCCAAAAACAATTTACAGGAGATCAATTTTTTCCATGAGAGTAGTTTTTCAACCGGTAATAGCCTGCATAAGAGCCGTGAATCGGTCTTCCTCTAGGGTAGACGGATCAGTCGGGGCTGTCTGTGTCGCCGTGTTTGTGCTGCGCGTGGGAGTCCCCTTCTGGAGCTGCGGGGATGCCTTAGGACCCAGATTTCCCCCCTTTCTCATACCCCCGAGGTCTCACGGAGTAGAGGGCAGGTGTCAGTCGTAATAAAATCCCAGAATTCATTCATTCAGAATTCAAGGAATTAGCGGAGCTCCGATCACACACATCTGCTCACGTCTCCAACTTGGCCAGACAAAGCCCTCCGGGGCTGAGCTGCCACCTCTTCAACTGGTCACAGGGGCTTCCCATCTTCATCTGGTCTTCTTTCTGGGCGCTTGTGCACGGAAGTCACATAATCGTGGCACAGAGCGGTGCCATAAATACATGCTGAGCTGTGCATGTGCAGTTTGGTGTACATTACAGCTGACAGGCAGGGGGAAGCATTTATGATAGAAGAGGCCAATAGGGTCTTTTCTGTCATAAAAAACCCTACCTGTCCTAGTTGAAATATTCCATCTTCCAGCCCAGGGGTCTTCAAACTTTCTAAAGAAAGGGCCAGTTACTGTCTTTCAGACCTTAGGGGGTCCGGACTGTGCCCAATGGGAAAGAACAACGCCAAATTTTTGGTATTAAGGGGAGCAATAGTAGGGGGGGGAATATTACCCCACTTTTGTTGTCAGTGGAAAGAATTATGTCCCAGGGTTGGTGTCAGTGGAAGGAATAGTGCCCCCCATTGTTGGTGTCAGTGGCAGGAATGGTGCCCAATGTTGTAGTCAGTGGAAGGAATGGTGCCCCATTGTTGGTGTCAGTGGAAGGAACGGTACCCCATTGTTGGTGTCAGTGGCAGGAATAATGCCTCAAGGGTCAGATAAAGGCAAGCAAAGGGCCACATCCGGCCCCAGGGCCGCAGTCTGGAGTCCACTGCTCTAATCCACCTCATCCACAAGACACAAATCTTTTGGTGCTGTGGGGGGGTAATACAGCTGATGGACTTGTTCTAGGCACTTGTCAAGAGTGATAACATTTATTGTCATTGCGAATAAAATCCACAACGAAATTACAAAAATAGAGGAAAACTCCCAACACAATTGAAGATCAATCAACTTCACACACACTCATAAACCACTAAGCTGCATTCACACATGATCACAGACCGAATCGCCGCGATTCCACCCTGCAATTTCAAATGGCTGCAGAACGTGGGACGCGCTTGTGATGACATCACTTATAATGACACCCCAATCGCACTGCAATTTTGCCACGATTGTCGGGCGGTAAATCGCGCTGCAATCACAACACGTGACACTTGTCGCTCAAAAAGGAACATGAGCTTCTTTTTGGGCGTTTCACAGCCATTTGAAATCATGGGGCGGAATCGTGGTGAATCTGCCCGTGATCATGAATGACACAACATCCCTTAAAATAGAGGGAAAACATTAACCTTAACCATATATTACCTAACATGAATTAATTCCCATTTACTGCTGACAATGCCGCCTTTTCACCCCCCTATTCATAGAAGCTGTAACTATAGCTTTCATCAATGAAACTCTATGAATGGAGGACAGGTGAATGAATGAAAGGTACACCTCCTTTATTCACAGAGATCTTTTTATTACTGGAAGTTATAGTACAACTTCTATGAATGGAGGAGGGGGCCAGGAAGGGCTGGTATAGTCGGCATGCTTGATGAGCGCCTGTGACAGGCCCATGAAGATCACACATAGGATACAATCCAATTGTACAAGTGTAATACAACACAGAGCTGAGTGCCAGGAACTAATAAAAGGCACGATCACAGAACACATCCCAGCAAATACAATTTATAATGATATCATTAAAGTGTAACTCCACTTTTTTTTTAAGAAGAAAACATTCCCCTCTGGGTGATCTCTGTACATTGCAAGGATTAGAACTTTGTTGCAGATTTGTACCGTTTGTTATTCTGAAGTAAGGATGGGCTCGGGCGTGTTTGCACAGCCCATGTGCAGAGCCCGCTAGAAAGTTGGCACTGCGCTGCGCTAATCACAGGCAGTGAGACATTTCCCCATCTCTGCAGCTGCGCAATGGGGACAATGTCTCACTGCCTGTGATTAGCGCAGAGCAGTGCCAACTTTCTGACGGGCTCTGCACGTGGGCTGTGCGAACACGCCGGAGCTCATCCTTATTCTGAAGAAATCCCTGGGTGTTTCTCTGTGCCTCTGGGCTCAGTAAGTGTAATGGGAGAGGTTTTATAATTATCAGTCAGGTGTTGTAGCTGCAGAGCACTAATGAGGAAATCTGCTGGTCCTGTATCTCTTCAGACGTGTTCCTACAGGGAGAATCTCACCAAAAAATGACATATTTGTTGCAGGGGATGCCTGAAAACTGACTTGTATCTTAGGGAGACTTCTGGGAAAATCAGTGAGCCAATCACACAAGCAGGAAATTATGTTTCTGGGGAGTGGTCAGTACGCACTCTGTGTAGCCATATTGTATCTATAGAAAATTACAGCGGCTGCAGATTGAAAAGGAAAGGTCATTTTTAATAAATTAATTTACAATATGACTTGTGTCGCCATTGTACATGCTATATTTGTTTTTCTTTATTTGCTATTTTTTTTTCCCCACGAAAGTGGAGTTACCCTTTATACTAATACATAAACATAGAATGCATGAGAACTTCAGCAATGTCTAAAAGTCAATAAATAATGGGACGTTGCAGAGTAATTATGGGGGAAGAGGACTTGGAGAAGAGGGAGTTGGGGTGTGACTGTATTGGGTGGGTGTCAGGTTGGGGGGGATGGAGGGGTGTCAGGTTGGGGGGGATGGAAGGGTGTCAGGTTGAGGGAGGGGGGAATGGTGGGGTGTCAGGTTGGGGGAGGGGGAATGGTGGGGTGTAGGGTTGGGGGAGGGGGGTGTCAGGTTGGGGGAGGAGGGGGAATGGTGGGGTATAAGGTTGGGGGAGGGGGATTGTTGGGTGTCAGGTTGGGGGAGGGGGGATGATGGGGTGTCACGTTGGGGGAGGGGGGATTGTTGGGTGTCAGGTTGGGGGAGGGGGGATTGTGGGGTGTCAGGTTGGGGGAGGGGGTATTGTTGGGTGTCAGGTTTGAGGGGGGAATGGTGGGGTGTCAGGTTAGGGGAGGGGGGATTGGTGTGGTGTAAGTTTGAGGGAGGGGGAATGGTGGGGAGTCAGGTTGGGGGAGGGGGGTGGTGGGGTGTCAGGTTGGGGGAGGGGGGTGATGGGGTGTCAGGTTGGGGGAGGGGGGATGGTGGGGTTTCAGGTTGGGGGAGGAGGAATATGAGGACAGGTATGACACACAGGAGGAGGTGAGGGGGAAGGGAGGTATATATATAGGACATTATTATTGTATGGAGGAGAGACCAAACAGATCATTCTATGACCAGCTAAGGATTAGCTGGCAGAAATCCAAACTTCCATGCATGCCTAAACTGTAACCCATCTACTGACTAGAAGATCCGAAACGCGTCTTTAGTTTTTTGGCAATGGCTTCCTGTACAGCTTTTCATGAACCAAACACCGACAGCGCTACTTTGATGACCCGTGTTTCAGACATAAGTCAGCCTGGTGATATATACGAACATTGCCCCCAATTTTACAGAGGTCGTGCCACTTTTGAAATACCTGTAGGCTTAATATAAATATTCTATTAGTGTCTAAATATTCTGAAATGTGTCAAAAATAAATAGTTGCCTCTTTGCATAGAAACAAAACCTTAAAAGAGAAGTATGGGCATTGAGTTTGTCCCAGATTCCATACTTGCCTAGGTGGATGCAGCATCGGTCCTCAGGCGCCTCTGCGCTGACAATCGAGCGATCTAACACCGCCGATTGCTCGGTCTTGACAGCTCTGTCAGTCAGCAGCTCTCTGCTCTGACCCCTCCTCGCTCACTGGAGCGTTGGGCTTTTGAAGGACTGAAGCGGGCGGCTTGCTGAGAGGCTGAGCCAGGTGTCGGTCCAAGGACCTGGCGGATCCTCCCTTCCATTGTTGTGATGACGCAGGCCGTGGACCTACTTCTGTGGTGTCAGCAAAGACCGGACTTCAGCCTGCTCTCTGCTGAAAACGGGTCACAGGAGTGCAAAACTAACTGCACCCCTGCGTGTAGTGTGTTTTGTATAATGTATATATGTGTATGTATTTTATATATGGTGTTATATGTAGGAATTATAGGACAAGTCCATTCTAGGCAGGCCACATTGGTATCTGTTAATCTAGTTACACATATCAAAAAGGGACTTGTTGATGTTAATATAATACAGATTAGGAATGTAGGCCTTCCAGGACAAGTCCATTCTACACATCAAAAGGGTGTTAAGGTGGTATCTGTTAAACTAATTACACATAACAAAGGGGACAGATAGTGACTCTGGGCTATGTTAATGTTAATATGCAAGAATGCAAATTAGGGCAGTTTATGACTGTTGCTGAATATAACCTTGCGTTTAGTCTAGTGTCTCTGTGTGATTATGAAGGCACAGGTCTAGGAAACATGGGACTCTGAAGGCTAGTATATTTACTAGCGTCATATTTACTCTGTTGGTTTTTATCATCTGTTGCAAGACTTTGTTCTGTGTTGGAAGTCTCTCTGGAAGAATTGGGTTGTTGTGGAAGTTTATAATAACTACTAATTATCTACCTACTATACAGTATATCACTACATTGGGGCCGTGACCCGTTCTTTGAAGGATATATCACTACATTGGTGCCGTTCAAGTGACCAGAAGAGCATTTTCGGACTTAGTAACAGACAATCCTGTGAGGTGGACAGAAGTCTGATGAAGAACCAAGAGCTGTGCTGTGACTCTAATGTCTGGTTGTGACATAAGAGAGTCTGATCTACAAAATTAAACAAGTTGGGAACCCCAGAATTATTCTCTGGAGACTGGAAACAACAAAAAAAAAGGACTGTGTCGTGTACCAGAAGACCTGAACTGGAAGCCGAAGGAGTAACTAATGCGGTGAGTAAAATATTTCCTTTTTTTTTTAATTAGTAATATAGTCAAAATGCTTACTCGGTATGAAGCTAGTGTCAGTTCTGATAAAGTTAACAGATGGGTATTAAAATGTATTAAGCGCCATGGCGGTCCTTATGAAATTCCAGAAAAATGTAAGCAGACGTGGACGATGATGAAGGAATTTTTAGAGAAAAATGTATTTGATAGCAAAATTTCAGAAAGTAAAAGAAAAGGTTGTATTGTACAGGGCTTATTATCTTGCTGTTTAACAATGGAAAGCTCTTTGAAGGGTAAGGTTGAAGAAATTACCCAATTACAGAACGCAGTTGATAATAGCAACAATCTTTGTGAGAGGTTACAAAACCAATCAGACACTGAGACAGTAAATTTAAAATTGCACGCAGTTACCATTGGGGGAGCTTTGCTTGAAAAATCCAAACATTGTGATGAATTATCAGAGGAAAATGAGAGATTAAAATTAAGAATTATGGAATTATAGAAGAGATCTCAGGAATACAGATATGCATCAAATCTTGGATTCAGCAATCTGCAGCCAAATACAAACACAGATTTTCTATCAAATGAAACAGAACCTCATATTACATCTGATAATTCATTGCCAGCCGCACCCACTGTGAGCATCACAGTTTATAACAACTAGAAAAGCTACAATTTCTGGGGAAATTGTGTGAAGTGTTCTTGCCTCCTCCTACAGTAGTCTACAACTGGAGTGGGCGGAGTAACTGGGTGGAGTGGCTTGAGTAACTGTTGTGTGGTTGGAGTGGCTGGAGTAACTGTGAAAAGCATTCAAAAGCTTAATATTTTAAAAAGTATAAATAGTAGTAAAAAAGTTGAAGAAGTCCCATCATTAGCTGAAAGAGCTGAACATTTTTTTCAAATTTTGTTTTTTTTTTCTTTCAAAAATGATTTTTTTTTTTTAATTATTATTTTTTTTTTCATGGGGTGGTCATAAATTATTTAGCTGATCATGGGGGGTCATAATGTTTTGGCTGATCATGGGGTGGTCATAATGTTTTAGCTGATCATGGGGTTGTCAGCTTTTGTCACTTCCCACTCTAGTTTTGAACATTTTGCCATTCATTCCTATGGGACCAATTTCGCCGCAAAAAAGATGATATTTCGTGAACCATTCGGCGAAAAATTCCACAAAGTAATAGCAGAACAATCGGGAACAATCCGCACGTTTCGGTATATTACTGTCTATGTAGTGTAAAAGCTGTGAGAGCAGTTAGGGTGGTAAATTTGGCTCTAATAATAATAATATATATGTGAGATAACAGTAAGTGGTCTTGCTACGCAAGAACACTTAATAATAATAATAATAATAACTAGAAAAGCTACAATTTCTGGGGAAATTGTGTGAAGTGTTCTTGCCTCTACAACTGGAGTGGGTGGAGTAACTGGGTGGAGTGGCTTAAATAACTATTGTGTGGTTGGAGTGGCTGGAGTAACTGTGAAAAGTGTTAAAAAGCTTAATATTTTAAAAAGTATAAATAGTAGTAAAAAAGTTGAAGAAGTCCCATCATTAGCTGAAAGAGCTGAACATTTTTTTCAAAAATTATTTTTTTTTCCAAAAATGATTTTTTTTTTTCAAAAATGATTTTTATTTTTTTTTAAATATATTTGTTTTCATGGGGTGGTCATAATGTTTTGGCTGATCTGTTCTGGTCAAAATGTTTTGGCTGATAATGGGGTGGTCATAAATTATTTGGCTGATCATGGGGTGGTCATAATGTTTTGGCTGATCATGGGGTTGTCAGCTTTTGTCACCTCCCACTCTAGTTTTGAACATTTCACCATTCATTCCTATGGGACCAATTTCGCCGCAAAAACAACGATATTGTGTGAACCATTCGGCGACATGTTCCACAAAGTAATAGCACACCAATCAGGAACAATCCGCACGTTTCGGTATATTACTGTCTATGTAGTGTAAAAGCTGTGGGAGGGTGGTAAATTTGGCTATAATAATATATATGTGAGATAACAGTAAGTGGTCTTGCTACGCAAGAACACTTAATAATAATAATAATAAAAATAATAATACCGGTGAAGTTCAGCTTGTAATGAAGCCTTTGAAACCAAAATAATTAGATGCAGTTCTTAAAGAAATAGGAATGATTCCCTGCCATGATTTAAACAGGTTTTTAAAATGGTTTTGTGACTTGCAGAATGTCAGAGATATGTACAGTCTAAACCCATCTGATTTAGAAAGAGTCATACAACATTCTATATAGGAAGTGGTCTTTGGATGAGAATTAAACAGATCTGTATTCAGCCTCTGAGGACAAGGGACATATTACTGGAATTATTATGTGTTTTGTATGGTGTACGTTCTGATGTTACTATTCATGGGAAGATCCAAGAAATGCAAAGTGAATCTCCCTTTGAATTGTCACACAGGATTGCAACTATTATGGAATTATTGGTCGGTAATAATCTTGCATTTGAGCGTGGTGCCTTGATACCTATGAGTATGTTTCTAGATGCTTTGCATGAAGATATCAAACAAAATATTTTATTAGTTACCCCAAATCCTCATGATTTAAAAGACATATTGTTGAGAGCAGACCATTTATGGAGAAAGTCAAATGAGCAAGCTGTCAAAATTGATTTAGCCACATTGTTTAGGACAAATACTGAACATAAAGATCAAAAAATAATATCTTATGACAGGGCTCGACAAACCCCGGGCGCCAGGTCGCATTTGCAACTAGAATTAGCGACCTGGGGCGGCACACCTAGGGTATCCTGTCTTCGTGCGGACCCCGACCCCCCCCCCGTGCGATCATGCCCGGCCGCGGCTGTGCGGCCTTCTGCAGTACTTCTGGAATCTGGCGCCATCTTGTGGTGGCCGTTGGTATGACAACACAACCAGCAATGCTAATGCAATGCTAATGGAGCTTCCCCTGTCTGTTATCACTGCCCGCCCATCTCCTTCCCAAAGTGGAGAAGGAAGTGAATGTGGGGATAGCCCTTTTTTTATTTTTTTTTGTAATAGCTTTTATTTTTAATGTATTTATTTTTTTAAGTAAAAACTGTTTATTTATTTTTTTCTTAATTAAAATGAATGTATTTGTTATCTCCCTGCTTGGCCCCTTTCACACGGGCTGTCTGATCAGGTTCGCCTGTCAGTTTTTCAGCGGACCTGATCGGACCCTTAGAGCCCTTTCACACAGAGCCACGGGGGGGGGGGACGTCGGCGGTAAATCGGCCCTATTTTTAGCACTGCTTTACCATCGTTTTAGCTGCACTATTCGGCCACTAGCGGGGCGGTCTTTCTGTGTAAATTTAAGATTAGTTATTTTTTATATTGAAAATAAAGCTTTGTCTGTTGTTTAAAAAAAACCTGACTCCTAACTTTTTTAGCTGGCTCCTAGATTCCAAGCAGATTTGTCAAGCCCTGTCTTATGAGAACACCCAGAGAGGAGACACCGGGTCAAATATAGGTGATATTAATATGAAAAACAGAGCTGACCAAAATAATAATAAGAAAAGGTCCAAGACCTGGATACCGTTTTCTCAGTTAAAACAGAAATATGACCGCCTGAAGATTGAGCAGAGGCGTCATCAGGGGGTGGCTATTGGGGCTACAGCCCCGAGCCTGGGGCTAATAGCCCAGAGTCTCTTGTCCTGGTCCTAGAATGCAGGGGACAGGGGCGGACTGAGCCGTGGTAGCGCTGGCTCTGGCTCCAGCTCCACCCCCGCCTGACTCTACTCTTGGTCACTGGTTGCTATAGCCGCCTAGCGGCTAGCAACCAGTGATGTCACTGCCCACTGTGCCCACACTGCCCAGCATTCAAAGCGGAGGAGGATTGCACTTCCTCCTCCTCCGCGCTAGTGCTCATGGGGCCTGCCATTTCTGGACTGGAGCGGCCCTCCGGTGGCGCCGTGGAGTGCAGAGCAGCAGGGATGGGGATACCTGGGCAGCCCAGGAGGGAGAGAGAAGACACCGCCACCCTGAGCAGCATCCCCAGCACCTCCCAGAGCCTGTACTCCACTTATCAGTCCTCTCCCAGCGCGCGGGTGACTGGAAGAGGAAGAAGGCGGCAATTACAATTTGGCCGCTGTGCGACATCGATCGGCGCTCGGGCAGGCGGCTCTCCTCCTCTCCTCTGGCTGCCTCACACACCAGCACCACGGCTGAGCTGCTGCTGCAGGACCTGGACACAGGTAGGTCAGTCAGTGTGTGTATGGCAGGTACCAGGTCAGTGTGGGTCAGTGTATGTAGGTCAGTGTATGTCGGTCAGGTAGGTCAGTGTGGGTGGGTCAGCGTATGTAGGTCAGTGTGGGTCAGGTAGGTCAGTGTGGGTGGGTCAGTGTATGTAGGTCAGTGTGGGTCAGGTAGGTCAGTGTGGGTCAGGTAGATCAGTGTGTGTGGGTCAGTGTATGTAGGTCAGTGTGGGTCAGGTAGGTCAGTGTATGTCAGGTAGGTCAGTGTATGTAGGTCAGTGTATGTCAGGTAGGTCAGTGTGGGTCAGGTAGGTCAGTGTGGGTCAGGTAGGTCAGTGTGGGTCAGGTAGGTCAGTGTATGTCAGGTAGGTCAGTGTGGGTCAGGTAGGTCATTGTAGGCCAGTGTGGGTCAGGTAGGTCAGTGTGTGTGGGTCAGTGTATGTAGGTCAGTGTGGGTCAGGTAGGTCAGTGTATGTCAGGTAGGTCAGTGTGGGTGGGTCAGGTAGGTCAGTGTATGTAGGTCAGTATGGGTCAGGTAGGTCAGTGTATGTCAGTGTGTGTGGGTCAGTGTATGTAGGTCAGTGTGGGTCAGGTAGGTCAGTGTGGGTCAGTGTATGTCAGGTGGGTCAGGTAGGTCAGTGTATGTCAGGTAGGTCAGTGTAGGTCAGTGTATGTCAGGTAGGTCAGTGTGGGTCAGGTAGGTCAGTGTAGGCCAGTGTGGGTCAGGTAGGTCAGTGTGTGTGGGTCAGTGTATGTAGGTCAGTGTGGGTCAGGTAGGTCAGTGTGGGTCAGGTAGGTCAGTGTGGGTCAGTGTATGTCAGGTGGGTCAGGTAGGTCAGTGTATGTCAGGTAGGTCAGTGTGGGTCGGTGTGGGTCAGGTAGGTCAGTGTATGCAGGTCAGTGTGGGCCAGGTAGGTCAGTGTGGGCCAGGTAGGTCAGTGTATGTCAGTGTATGTCAGGTAAGTCAGTGTGGGACAGGTAGGTCAGTGTGGGTGGGTCACGTAGGTCAGTGTGGGTCAGGTAGGTCAGTGTATGTAGGTCAGTGTGGGTCAGGTAGGTCAGTGTGGGTCAGTGTATGTCAGGTGGGTCAGGTAGGTCAGTGTGGGTCAGGTAGTTCAGTGTGGGTCAGGTAGGTCAGTGTGTGTGGGTCAGTGTGGGCCAGGTAGGTCAGTGTGGGCCAGGTAGGTCAGTGTATGTCAGTGTATGTCAGGTAAGTCAGTGTGGGACAGGTAGGTCAGTGTGGGTGGGTCACATAGGTCAGTGTGGGTCGAGTAGGTCAGTGTATGTAGGTCAGTGTGGGTCAGGTAGGTCAGTGTATGTAGGTCAGTGTGGGTCAGGTAGGTCAGTGTGTGTGGGTCAGTGTATGTAGGTCAGTGTGGGTCAGGTAGGTCAGTGTGTGTGGGTCAGTGTATGTAGGTCAGTGTGGGTCAGGTAGGTCAGTGTATGTCAAGTAGGTCAGTGTATGTAGGTCAGTGTGGGTCAGGTAGGTCAGTGTAGGTGGGTCAGGTAGGTCAGTGTATGTCAGGTAGGTCAGTGTATGTAGGTCAGTGTAGGTCAGTGTATGTAGGTCAGTGTAGGTCAGTGTGGGTCAGGTAGGTCAGTGTATGTAGGTTGGTGTATGTCAGGTAGGTCAGTGTATGTCAGGTAGGTCAGTGTGGGTCAGGTAGGTCAGTGTATGTAGGTCAGTGTAAGTCAGGTAGGTCAGTGTGGGTCAGGTAGGTCAGTGTAGGCCAGTGTGGGTCAGGTAGGTCAGTGTGTGTGGGTCAGTGTATGTAGGTCAGTGTGGGTCAGGTAGGTCAGTGTGGGTCAGGTAGGTCAGTGTGTGTGTATGTAGGTCAGTGTGGGTCAGGTAGGTCAGTGTGGGTCAGGTAGGTCAGTGTGTGTGGGTCAGTGTATGTAGGTCAGTGTGGGTCAGTGTATGTCAGGTAGGTCAGTGTAAGTCAGGTAGGTCAGTGTGGGTCAGGTAGGTCAGTGTAGGCCAGTGTGGGTCAGGTAGGTCAGTGTGTGTGGGTCAGTGTATGTAGGTCAGTGTGGGTCAGGTAGGTCAGTGTGGGTCAGGTAGGTCAGTGTGTGTGGGTCAGTGTATGTAGGTCAGTGTGGGTCAGTGTATGTCAGGTAGGTCAGTGTAAGTTAGGTAGGTCAGTGTGGGTCAGGTAGGTCAGTGTAGGCCAGTGTGGGTCAGGTAGGTCAGTGTGGGTCAGGTAGGTCAGTGTAAGTCAGGTAGGTCAGTGTGGGTCAGGTAGGTCAGTGTAGGCCAGTGTGGGTCAGGTAGGTCAGTGTGTGTGGGTCAGTGTATGTAGGTCAGTGTGGGTCAGGTAGGTCAGTGTGGGTCAGGTAGGTCAGTGTGTGTGGGTCAGTGTATGTAGGTCAGTGTGGGTCAGGTAGGTCAGTGTATGTCAGGTAGGTCAGTGTATGTAGGTCAGTGAGGGTCAGGTAGGTCAGTGTGTGTGGGTCAGTGTATGTAGGTCAGTGTGGGTCAGTGTGGGTCAGGTAGGTCAGTGTGTGTGGGTCAGTGTATGTAGGTCAGTGTGGGTCAGTGTATGTCAGGTAGGTCAGTGTATGTAGGTCAGTGTGGGTCAGGTAGGTCAGTGTAGGTGGGTCAGGTAGGTCAGTGTATGTCAGGTAGGTCAGTGTATGTATGTCGGTGTATGTCAGGTAGGTCAGTGTATGTCAGGTAGGTCAGTGTAGGTCAGTGTATGTCAGGTAGGTCAGTGTGGGTCAGGTAGGTCAGTGTGGGTCAGGTAGGTCAGTGTGTGTGGGTCAGTGTATGTAGGTCAGTGTGGGTGAGGTAGGTCAGTGTGGGTCAGGTAGGTCAGTGTGTGTGGGCCAGTGTATGTAGGTCAGTGTGGGTCAGGAAGGTCAGTGTATGTCAGGTAGGTCAGTGTATGTAGGTCAGTGTGGGTCAGGTAGGTCAGTGTATGTAGGTCAGTGTGGGTCAGGTAGGTCAGTGTGGGTCAGTGTATGTCAGGTGGGTCAGGTAGGTCAGTGTATGTCAGGTAGGTCAGTGTGGGTCAGGTAGGTCAGTGTGTGTGGGTCAGTGTATGCAGGTCAGTGTGGGCCAGGTAGGTCAGTGTGGGTGGGTCACATAGGTCAGTGTGGGTCAGGTAGGTTAGTGTATGTAGGTCAGTGTGGGTCAGGTAGGTCAGTGCATGTAGGTCAGTGTGGGTCAGGTAGGTCAGTGTGTGTGGGTCAGTGTATGTAGGTCAGTGTGGGTCAGTGTAGGTGGGTCAGGTAGGTCAGTGTATGTCAGGTAGGTCAGTGTAGGTCAGTGTATGTCAGGTAGGTCAGTGTATGTAGGTCAGTGTAGGTCAGTGTGGGTCAGGTAGGTCAGTGTATGTAGGTCAGTGTATGTCAGGTAGGTCAGTATATGTAGGTCAGTGTATGTCAGGTAGGTCAGTGTATGTCAGGTAGGTCAGTGTGGGTCAGGTAGGTCAGTGTATGTAGGTCAGTGTATGTAGGTCAGTGCATGTCAGGTAGGTCAGTGTATGTAGGTCAGTGTATGTCAGGTAGATCAGTGTATGTAGGTCAGTGTGTGTCAGGTAGGTCAGTGTGGGTCAGGTAGGTTAGTGTGTGTCAGGTAGGTCAGTGTAGGTCAGTGTGGGTCAGGTAGGTCAGTGTGTGTGGGTCAGTGTATGTAGGTCAGTGTGGGTCTGGTAGGTCAGTGTGGGTCAGGTAGGTTAGTGTGTGTCAGGTAGGTCAGTGTAGGTCAGTGTGGGTCAGGTAGGTCAGTGTGTGTGGGTCAGTGTATGTAGGTCAGTGTGGGTCTGGTAGGTCAGTGTGGGTCAGGCAGGTCAGTGTAGGTCAGTATGGGTCAGGTAGCTCAGTGTATGTCAGGTAGGTCAGTGTATGTAGGTCAGTGTATGTCAGGTAGGTCAGTGTGGGTGGGTCAGTGTATGTAGGTCAGTGTGGGTCAGGTAGGTCAGTGTATGTCAGGTAGGTCAGTGTATGTAGGTCAGTGTATGTCAGGTAGGTCAGTGTGGGTGGGTCAGTGTATGTAGGTCAGTGTGGGTCAGGTAGGTCAGTGTGGGTCAGGTAGGTCTGGTGTATGTCAGGTAGGTCAGTGTGGGTCGGGTAGGTCAGTGTAGGTCAGTGTGGGTCAGGTAGGTCAGTGTGTGTGGGTCAGTGTGGGTCAGGTAAGTCAGTGTATGTCAGGTAGGTCAGTGTGGGTGGGTCAGTGTATGTAGGTCAGTGTGGGTCAGGTAGGTCAGTGTGGGTCAGGTAGGTCAGGTAGGTCAGTGTATGTAGGTCAGTGTGGGTCAGTGTATGTCAGGTGGGTCAGGTAGGTCAGTGTATGTCAGGTTGGTCAGTGTGGGTCAGGTAGGTCAGTGTGGGTCAGGTAGGTCAGTGTGTGTGGGTCAGTGTATGCAGGTCAGTGTGGGCCAGGTAGGTCAGTGTGGGCCAGGTAGGTCAGTGTATGTCAGTGTGGGTCAGGTAGGTCAGTGTGGGTGGGTCACGTAGGTCAGTGTGGGTCAGGTAGGTCAGTGTATGTAGGTCAGTGTGGGTCAGGTAGGTCAGTGTATGTAGGTCAGTGTGGGTCAGGTAGGTCAGTGTGGGTCAGGTAGGTCAGTGTGTGTCAGGTAGGTCGGTGTGTATCAGGTAGGTCAGTGTATGTCATGTAGGTCAGTGTATGTCAGGTAGGTCAGTGTATGTAGGTCAGTGTATGTCAGGTAGGTCAGTGTGGGTGGGTCAGTGTATGTAGGTCAGTGTGGGTCAGGTAGGTCAGTGTGGGTCAGGTAGGTTAGTGTGGGTCAGGTAGGTCAGTGTATGTCAGGTAGGTCAGTGTGGGTCAGGTAGGTCAGTGTAGGTCAGGTAGGTCAGTGTGTGTGGGTCAGTGTATGTAGATCAGTGTGGGTCAGGTAATTCAGTGTATGTCAAGTAGGTCAGTGTGGGTGGGTCAGTGTATGTAGGTCAGTGTGGGTCAGGTAGGTCAGTGTGGGTCAGGTAGGTCAGTGTGGGTCAGGTAGGTCAGTGTATGTAGGTCAGTGTGGGTCAGGTAGGTCAGTGTATGTCAGGTAGGTCAGTGTGGGTCAGGTAGGTCAGTGTATGTAGGTCAGTGCATGTCAGGTAGATCAGTGTATGTAGGTCAGTGTGTGTAAGGTAGGTCAGTGTGGGTCAGGTAGGTTAGTGTGTGTCAGGTAGGTCAGTGTAGGTCAGGTAGGTCAGTGTGTGTGGGTCAGTGTATGTAGGTCAGTGTGGGTCTGGTAGGTCAGTGTGGGTCAGGTAGGTTAGTGTGTGTCAGGTAGGTCAGTGTAGGTCAGTGTGGGTCAGGTAGGTCAGTGTGTGTGGGTCAGTGTATGTAGGTCAGTGTGGGTCTGGTAGGTCAGTGTGGGTCAGGCAGGTCAGTGTAGGTCAGTGTGGGTCAGGTAGCTCAGTGTATGTCAGGTAGGTCAGTGTATGTAGGTCAGTGTATGTCAGGTAGGTCAGTGTGGGTGGGTCAGTGTATGTAGGTCAGTGTGGGTCAGGCAGGTCAGTGTATGTCAGGTAGGTCAGTGTATGTAGGTCAGTGTATGTCAGGTAGGCCAGTGTGGGTGGGTCAGTGTATGTAGGTCAGTGTGGGTCAGGTAGGTCAGTGTGGGTCAGGTAGGTCTGGTGTATGTCAGGTAGGTCAGTGTGGGTCGGGTAGGTCAGTGTAGGTCAGTGTGGGTCAGGTAGGTCAGTGTGTGTGGGTCAGTGTATGTAGGTCAGTGTGGGTCAGGTAAGTCAGTGTATGTCAGGTAGGTCAGTGTGGGTGGGTCAGTGTATGTAGGTCATTGTGGGTCAGGTAGGTCAGTGTGGGTCAGGTAGGTCAGTGTATGTAGGTCAGTGTGGGTCAGTGTATGTCAGGTGGGTCAGGTAGGTCAGTGTGTGTGGGTCAGTGTATGTAGGTCAGTGTGGGTCAGTGTATGTCAGGTAGGTCAGTGTATGTAGGTCAGTGTGGGTCAGGTAGGTCAGTGTAGGTGGGTCAGGTAGGTCAGTGTATGTCAGGTAGGTCAGTGTATGTATGTCGGTGTATGTCAGGTAGGTCAGTGTATGTCAGGTAGGTCAGTGTAGGTCAGTGTATGTCAGGTAGGTCAGTGTGGGTCAGGTAGGTCAGTGTGGGTCAGGTAGGTCAGTGTGTGTGGGTCAGTGTATGTAGGTCAGTGTGGGTGAGGTAGGTCAGTGTGGGTCAGGTAGGTCAGTGTGTGTGGGCCAGTGTATGTAGGTCAGTGTGGGTCAGGAAGGTCAGTGTATGTCAGGTAGGTCAGTGTATGTAGGTCAGTGTGGGTCAGGTAGGTCAGTGTATGTAGGTCAGTGTGGGTCAGGTAGGTCAGTGTGGGTCAGTGTATGTCAGGTGGGTCAGGTAGGTCAGTGTATGTCAGGTAGGTCAGTGTGGGTCAGGTAGGTCAGTGTGTGTGGGTCAGTGTATGCAGGTCAGTGTGGGCCAGGTAGGTCAGTGTGGGTGGGTCACATAGGTCAGTGTGGGTCAGGTAGGTTAGTGTATGTAGGTCAGTGTGGGTCAGGTAGGTCAGTGCATATAGGTCAGTGTGGGTCAGGTAGGTCAGTGTGTGTGGGTCAGTGTATGTAGGTCAGTGTGGGTCAGGTAGGTCAGTGTATGTCAGGTAGGTCAGTGTATGTAGGTCAGTGTAGGTCAGTGTATGTCAGGTAGGTCAGTGTATGTAGGTCAGTGTAGGTCAGTGTGGGTCAGGTAGGTCAGTGTATGTAGGTCAGTGTATGTCAGGTAGGTCAGTATATGTAGGTCAGTGTATGTCAGGTAGGTCAGTGTATGTCAGGTAGGTCAGTGTGGGTCAGGTAGGTCAGTGTATGTAGGTCAGTGTATGTAGGTCAGTGCATGTCAGGTAGGTCAGTGTATGTAGGTCAGTGTATGTCAGGTAGATCAGTGTATGTAGGTCAGTGTGTGTCAGGTAGGTCAGTGTGGGTCAGGTAGGTTAGTGTGTGTCAGGTAGGTCAGTGTAGGTCAGTGTGGGTCAGGTAGGTCAGTGTGTGTGGGTCAGTGTATGTAGGTCAGTGTGGGTCTGGTAGGTCAGTGTGGGTCAGGTAGGTTAGTGTGTGTCAGGTAGGTCAGTGTAGGTCAGTGTGGGTCAGGTAGGTCAGTGTGTGTGGGTCAGTGTATGTAGGTCAGTGTGGGTCTGGTAGGTCAGTGTGGGTCAGGCAGGTCAGTGTAGGTCAGTATGGGTCAGGTAGCTCAGTGTATGTCAGGTAGGTCAGTGTATGTAGGTCAGTGTATGTCAGGTAGGTCAGTGTGGGTGGGTCAGTGTATGTAGGTCAGTGTGGGTCAGGTAGGTCAGTGTATGTCAGGTAGGTCAGTGTATGTAGGTCAGTGTATGTCAGGTAGGTCAGTGTGGGTGGGTCAGTGTATGTAGGTCAGTGTGGGTCAGGTAGGTCAGTGTGGGTCAGGTAGGTCTGGTGTATGTCAGGTAGGTCAGTGTGGGTCGGGTAGGTCAGTGTAGGTCAGTGTGGGTCAGGTAGGTCAGTGTGTGTGGGTCAGTGTATGTAGGTCAGTGTGGGTCAGGTAAGTCAGTGTATGTCAGGTAGGTCAGTGTGGGTGGGTCAGTGTATGTAGGTCAGTGTGGGTCAGGTAGGTCAGTGTGGGTCAGGTAGGTCAGTGTATGTAGGTCAGTGTGGGTCAGGTAGGTCAGTGTGTGTGGGTCAGTGTATGTAGGTCAGTGTGGGTCAGGTAGGTCAGTGTATGTCAAGTAGGTCAGTGTATGTAGGTCAGTGTGGGTCAGGTAGGTCAGTGTAGGTGGGTCAGGTAGGTCAGTGTATGTCAGGTAGGTCAGTGTATGTAGGTCAGTGTAGGTCAGTGTATGTAGGTCAGTGTAGGTCAGTGTGGGTCAGGTAGGTCAGTGTATGTAGGTTGGTGTATGTCAGGTAGGTCAGTGTATGTCAGGTAGGTCAGTGTGGGTCAGGTAGGTCAGTGTATGTAGGTCAGTGTAAGTCAGGTAGGTCAGTGTGGGTCAGGTAGGTCAGTGTAGGCCAGTGTGGGTCAGGTAGGTCAGTGTGTGTGGGTCAGTGTATGTAGGTCAGTGTGGGTCAGGTAGGTCAGTGTGGGTCAGGTAGGTCAGTGTGTGTGTATGTAGGTCAGTGTGGGTCAGGTAGGTCAGTGTGGGTCAGGTAGGTCAGTGTGTGTGGGTCAGTGTATGTAGGTCAGTGTGGGTCAGTGTATGTCAGGTAGGTCAGTGTAAGTCAGGTAGGTCAGTGTGGGTCAGGTAGGTCAGTGTAGGCCAGTGTGGGTCAGGTAGGTCAGTGTGTGTGGGTCAGTGTATGTAGGTCAGTGTGGGTCAGGTAGGTCAGTGTGGGTCAGGTAGGTCAGTGTGTGTGGGTCAGTGTATGTAGGTCAGTGTGGGTCAGTGTATGTCAGGTAGGTCAGTGTAAGTTAGGTAGGTCAGTGTGGGTCAGGTAGGTCAGTGTAGGCCAGTGTGGGTCAGGTAGGTCAGTGTGGGTCAGGTAGGTCAGTGTAAGTCAGGTAGGTCAGTGTGGGTCAGGTAGGTCAGTGTAGGCCAGTGTGGGTCAGGTAGGTCAGTGTGTGTGGGTCAGTGTATGTAGGTCAGTGTGGGTCAGGTAGGTCAGTGTGGGTCAGGTAGGTCAGTGTGTGTGGGTCAGTGTATGTAGGTCAGTGTGGGTCAGGTAGGTCAGTGTATGTCAGGTAGGTCAGTGTATGTAGGTCAGTGAGGGTCAGGTAGGTCAGTGTGTGTGGGTCAGTGTATGTAGGTCAGTGTGGGTCAGTGTGGGTCAGGTAGGTCAGTGTGTGTGGGTCAGTGTATGTAGGTCAGTGTGGGTCAGTGTATGTCAGGTAGGTCAGTGTATGTAGGTCAGTGTGGGTCAGGTAGGTCAGTGTAGGTGGGTCAGGTAGGTCAGTGTATGTCAGGTAGGTCAGTGTATGTATGTCGGTGTATGTCAGGTAGGTCAGTGTATGTCAGGTAGGTCAGTGTAGGTCAGTGTATGTCAGGTAGGTCAGTGTGGGTCAGGTAGGTCAGTGTGGGTCAGGTAGGTCAGTGTGTGTGGGTCAGTGTATGTAGGTCAGTGTGGGTGAGGTAGGTCAGTGTGGGTCAGGTAGGTCAGTGTGTGTGGGCCAGTGTATGTAGGTCAGTGTGGGTCAGGAAGGTCAGTGTATGTCAGGTAGGTCAGTGTATGTAGGTCAGTGTGGGTCAGGTAGGTCAGTGTATGTAGGTCAGTGTGGGTCAGGTAGGTCAGTGTGGGTCAGTGTATGTCAGGTGGGTCAGGTAGGTCAGTGTATGTCAGGTAGGTCAGTGTGGGTCAGGTAGGTCAGTGTGTGTGGGTCAGTGTATGCAGGTCAGTGTGGGCCAGGTAGGTCAGTGTGGGTGGGTCACATAGGTCAGTGTGGGTCAGGTAGGTTAGTGTATGTAGGTCAGTGTGGGTCAGGTAGGTCAGTGCATGTAGGTCAGTGTGGGTCAGGTAGGTCAGTGTGTGTGGGTCAGTGTATGTAGGTCAGTGTGGGTCAGTGTAGGTGGGTCAGGTAGGTCAGTGTATGTCAGGTAGGTCAGTGTAGGTCAGTGTATGTCAGGTAGGTCAGTGTATGTAGGTCAGTGTAGGTCAGTGTGGGTCAGGTAGGTCAGTGTATGTAGGTCAGTGTATGTCAGGTAGGTCAGTATATGTAGGTCAGTGTATGTCAGGTAGGTCAGTGTATGTCAGGTAGGTCAGTGTGGGTCAGGTAGGTCAGTGTATGTAGGTCAGTGTATGTAGGTCAGTGCATGTCAGGTAGGTCAGTGTATGTAGGTCAGTGTATGTCAGGTAGATCAGTGTATGTAGGTCAGTGTGTGTCAGGTAGGTCAGTGTGGGTCAGGTAGGTTAGTGTGTGTCAGGTAGGTCAGTGTAGGTCAGTGTGGGTCAGGTAGGTCAGTGTGTGTGGGTCAGTGTATGTAGGTCAGTGTGGGTCTGGTAGGTCAGTGTGGGTCAGGTAGGTTAGTGTGTGTCAGGTAGGTCAGTGTAGGTCAGTGTGGGTCAGGTAGGTCAGTGTGTGTGGGTCAGTGTATGTAGGTCAGTGTGGGTCTGGTAGGTCAGTGTGGGTCAGGCAGGTCAGTGTAGGTCAGTATGGGTCAGGTAGCTCAGTGTATGTCAGGTAGGTCAGTGTATGTAGGTCAGTGTATGTCAGGTAGGTCAGTGTGGGTGGGTCAGTGTATGTAGGTCAGTGTGGGTCAGGTAGGTCAGTGTATGTCAGGTAGGTCAGTGTATGTAGGTCAGTGTATGTCAGGTAGGTCAGTGTGGGTGGGTCAGTGTATGTAGGTCAGTGTGGGTCAGGTAGGTCAGTGTGGGTCAGGTAGGTCTGGTGTATGTCAGGTAGGTCAGTGTGGGTCGGGTAGGTCAGTGTAGGTCAGTGTGGGTCAGGTAGGGCAGTGTGTGTGGGTCAGTGTATGTAGGTCAGTGTGGGTCAGGTAAGTCAGTGTATGTCAGGTAGGTCAGTGTGGGTGGGTCAGTGTATGTAGGTCAGTGTGGGTCAGGTAGGTCAGTGTGGGTCAGGTAGGTCAGGTAGGTCAGTGTATGTAGGTCAGTGTGGGTCAGTGTATGTCAGGTGGGTCAGGTAGGTCAGTGTATGTCAGGTTGGTCAGTGTGGGTCAGGTAGGTCAGTGTGGGTCAGGTAGGTCAGTGTGTGTGGGTCAGTGTATGCAGGTCAGTGTGGGCCAGGTAGGTCAGTGTGGGCCAGGTAGGTCAGTGTATGTCAGTGTGGGTCAGGTAGGTCAGTGTGGGTGGGTCACGTAGGTCAGCGTGGGTCAGGTAGGTCAGTGTATGTAGGTCAGTGTGGGTCAGGTAGGTCAGTGTATGTAGGTCAGTGTGGGTCAGGTAGGTCAGTGTGGGTCAGGTAGGTCAGTGTGTGTCAGGTAGGTCGGTGTGTATCAGGTAGGTCAGTGTATGTCATGTAGGTCAGTGTATGTCAGGTAGGTCAGTGTATGTAGGTCAGTGTATGTCAGGTAGGTCAGTGTGGGTGGGTCAGTGTATGTAGGTCAGTGTGGGTCAGGTAGGTCAGTGTGGGTCAGGTAGGTTAGTGTGGGTCAGGTAGGTCAGTGTATGTCAGGTAGGTCAGTGTGGGTCAGGTAGGTCAGTGTAGGTCAGGTAGGTCAGTGTGTGTGGGTCAGTGTATGTAGATCAGTGTGGGTCAGGTAATTCAGTGTATGTCAAGTAGGTCAGTGTGGGTGGGTCAGTGTATGTAGGTCAGTGTGGGTCAGGTAGGTCAGTGTGGGTCAGGTAGGTCAGTGTGGGTCAGGTAGGTCAGTGTATGTAGGTCAGTGTGGGTCAGGTAGGTCAGTGTATGTCAGGTAGGTCAGTGTGGGTCAGGTAGGTCAGTGTATGTAGGTCAGTGCATGTCAGGTAGATCAGTGTATGTAGGTCAGTGTGTGTCAGGTAGGTCAGTGTGGGTCAGGTAGGTTAGTGTGTGTCAGGTAGGTCAGTGTAGGTCAGGTAGGTCAGTGTGTGTGGGTCAGTGTATGTAGGTCAGTGTGGGTCTGGTAGGTCAGTGTGGGTCAGGTAGGTTAGTGTGTGTCAGGTAGGTCAGTGTAGGTCAGTGTGGGTCAGGTAGGTCAGTGTGTGTGGGTCAGTGTATGTAGGTCAGTGTGGGTCTGGTAGGTCAGTGTGGGTCAGGCAGGTCAGTGTAGGTCAATGTGGGTCAGGTAGCTCAGTGTATGTCAGGTAGGTCAGTGTATGTAGGTCAGTGTATGTCAGGTAGGTCAGTGTGGGTGGGTCAGTGTATGTAGGTCAGTGTGGGTCAGGCAGGTCAGTGTATGTCAGGTAGGTCAGTGTATGTAGGTCAGTGTATGTCAGGTAGGCCAGTGTGGGTGGGTCAGTGTATGTAGGTCAGTGTGGGTCAGGTAGGTCAGTGTGGGTCAGGTAGGTCTGGTGTATGTCAGGTAGGTCAGTGTGGGTCGGGTAGGTCAGTGTAGGTCAGTGTGGGTCAGGTAGGTCAGTGTGTGTGGGTCAGTGTATGTAGGTCAGTGTGGGTCAGGTAAGTCAGTGTATGTCAGGTAGGTCAGTGTGGGTGGGTCAGTGTATGTAGGTCATTGTGGGTCAGGTAGGTCAGTGTGGGTCAGGTAGGTCAGTGTATGTAGGTCAGTGTGGGTCAGTGTATGTCAGGTGGGTCAGGTAGGTCAGTGTGTGTGGGTCAGTGTATGTAGGTCAGTGTGGGTCAGTGTATGTCAGGTAGGTCAGTGTATGTAGGTCAGTGTGGGTCAGGTAGGTCAGTGTAGGTGGGTCAGGTAGGTCAGTGTATGTCAGGTAGGTCAGTGTATGTATGTCGGTGTATGTCAGGTAGGTCAGTGTATGTCAGGTAGGTCAGTGTAGGTCAGTGTATGTCAGGTAGGTCAGTGTGGGTCAGGTAGGTCAGTGTGGGTCAGGTAGGTCAGTGTGTGTGGGTCAGTGTATGTAGGTCAGTGTGGGTGAGGTAGGTCAGTGTGGGTCAGGTAGGTCAGTGTGTGTGGGCCAGTGTATGTAGGTCAGTGTGGGTCAGGAAGGTCAGTGTATGTCAGGTAGGTCAGTGTATGTAGGTCAGTGTGGGTCAGGTAGGTCAGTGTATGTAGGTCAGTGTGGGTCAGGTAGGTCAGTGTGGGTCAGTGTATGTCAGGTGGGTCAGGTAGGTCAGTGTATGTCAGGTAGGTCAGTGTGGGTCAGGTAGGTCAGTGTGTGTGGGTCAGTGTATGCAGGTCAGTGTGGGCCAGGTAGGTCAGTGTGGGTGGGTCACATAGGTCAGTGTGGGTCAGGTAGGTTAGTGTATGTAGGTCAGTGTGGGTCAGGTAGGTCAGTGCATATAGGTCAGTGTGGGTCAGGTAGGTCAGTGTGTGTGGGTCAGTGTATGTAGGTCAGTGTGGGTCAGGTAGGTCAGTGTATGTCAGGTAGGTCAGTGTATGTAGGTCAGTGTAGGTCAGTGTATGTCAGGTAGGTCAGTGTATGTAGGTCAGTGTAGGTCAGTGTGGGTCAGGTAGGTCAGTGTATGTAGGTCAGTGTATGTCAGGTAGGTCAGTATATGTAGGTCAGTGTATGTCAGGTAGGTCAGTGTATGTCAGGTAGGTCAGTGTGGGTCAGGTAGGTCAGTGTATGTAGGTCAGTGTATGTAGGTCAGTGCATGTCAGGTAGGTCAGTGTATGTAGGTCAGTGTATGTCAGGTAGATCAGTGTATGTAGGTCAGTGTGTGTCAGGTAGGTCAGTGTGGGTCAGGTAGGTTAGTGTGTGTCAGGTAGGTCAGTGTAGGTCAGTGTGGGTCAGGTAGGTCAGTGTGTGTGGGTCAGTGTATGTAGGTCAGTGTGGGTCTGGTAGGTCAGTGTGGGTCAGGTAGGTTAGTGTGTGTCAGGTAGGTCAGTGTAGGTCAGTGTGGGTCAGGTAGGTCAGTGTGTGTGGGTCAGTGTATGTAGGTCAGTGTGGGTCTGGTAGGTCAGTGTGGGTCAGGCAGGTCAGTGTAGGTCAGTATGGGTCAGGTAGCTCAGTGTATGTCAGGTAGGTCAGTGTATGTAGGTCAGTGTATGTCAGGTAGGTCAGTGTGGGTGGGTCAGTGTATGTAGGTCAGTGTGGGTCAGGTAGGTCAGTGTATGTCAGGTAGGTCAGTGTATGTAGGTCAGTGTATGTCAGGTAGGTCAGTGTGGGTGGGTCAGTGTATGTAGGTCAGTGTGGGTCAGGTAGGTCAGTGTGGGTCAGGTAGGTCTGGTGTATGTCAGGTAGGTCAGTGTGGGTCGGGTAGGTCAGTGTAGGTCAGTGTGGGTCAGGTAGGTCAGTGTGTGTGGGTCAGTGTATGTAGGTCAGTGTGGGTCAGGTAAGTCAGTGTATGTCAGGTAGGTCAGTGTGGGTGGGTCAGTGTATGTAGGTCAGTGTGGGTCAGGTAGGTCAGTGTGGGTCAGGTAGGTCAGTGTATGTAGGTCAGTGTGGGTCAGTGTATGTCAGGTGGGTCAGGTAGGTCAGTGTATGTCAGGTTTGTCAGTGTGGGTCAGGTAGGTCAGTGTGGGTCAGGTAGGTCAGTGTGTGTGGGTCAGTGTATGCAGGTCAGTGTGGGCCAGGTAGGTCAGTGTGGGCCAGGTAGGTCAGTGTATGTCAGTGTGGGTCAGGTAGGTCAGTGTGGGTGGGTCACGTAGGTCAGTGTGGGTCAGGTAGGTCAGTGTATGTAGGTCAGTGTGGGTCAGGTAGGTCAGTGTATGTAGGTCAGTGTGGGTCAGGTAGGTCAGTGTGGGTCAGGTAGGTCAGTGTGTGTCAGGTAGGTCGGTGTGTATCAGGTAGGTCAGTGTATGTCATGTAGGTCAGTGTATGTCAGGTAGGTCAGTGTATGTAGGTCAGTGTATGTCAGGTAGGTCAGTGTGGGTGGGTCAGTGTATGTAGGTCAGTGTGGGTCAGGTAGGTCAGTGTGGGTCAGGTAGGTTAGTGTGGGTCAGGTAGGTCAGTGTATGTCAGGTAGGTCAGTGTGGGTCAGGTAGGTCAGTGTAGGTCAGGTAGGTCAGTGTGTGTGGGTCAGTGTATGTAGATCAGTGTGGGTCAGGTAATTCAGTGTATGTCAAGTAGGTCAGTGTGGGTGGGTCAGTGTATGTAGGTCAGTGTGGGTCAGGTAGGTCAGTGTGGGTCAGGTAGGTCAGTGTGGGTCAGGTAGGTCAGTGTATGTAGGTCAGTGTGGGTCAGGTAGGTCAGTGTATGTCAGGTAGGTCAGTGTGGGTCAGGTAGGTCAGTGTATGTAGGTTAGTGCATGTCAGGTAGATCAGTGTATGTAGGTCAGTGTGTGTCAGGTAGGTCAGTGTGGGTCAGGTAGGTTAGTGTGGGTCAGGTAGGTCAGTGTAGGTCAGGTAGGTCAGTGTGTGTGGGTCAGTGTATGTAGGTCAGTGTGGGTCTGGTAGGTCAGTGTGGGTCAGGTAGGTTAGTGTGTGTCAGGTAGGTCAGTGTAGGTCAGTGTGGGTCAGGTAGGTCAGTGTGTGTGGGTCAGTGTATGTAGGTCAGTGTGGGTCTGGTAGGTCAGTGTGGGTCAGGCAGGTCAGTGTAGGTCAGTGTGGGTCAGGTAGCTCAGTGTATGTCAGGTAGGTCAGTGTATGTAGGTCAGTGTATGTCAGGTAGGTCAGTGTGGGTGGGTCAGTGTATGTAGGTCAGTGTGGGTCAGGCAGGTCAGTGTATGTCAGGTAGGTCAGTGTATGTAGGTCAGTGTATGTCAGGTAGGCCAGTGTGGGTGGGTCAGTGTATGTAGGTCAGTGTGGGTCAGGTAGGTCAGTGTGGGTCAGGTAGGTCTGGTGTATGTCAGGTAGGTCAGTGTGGGTCGGGTAGGTCAGTGTAGGTCAGTGTGGGTCAGGTAGGTCAGTGTGTGTGGGTCAGTGTATGTAGGTCAGTGTGGGTCAGGTAAGTCAGTGTATGTCAGGTAGGTCAGTGTGGGTGGGTCAGTGTATGTAGGTCATTGTGGGTCAGGTAGGTCAGTGTGGGTCAGGTAGGTCAGTGTATGTAGGTCAGTGTGGGTCAGTGTATGTCAGGTGGGTCAGGTAGGTCAGTGTATGTCAGGTAGGTCAGTGTGGGTCAGGTAGGTCAGTGTGGGTCAGGTAGGTCAGTGTGTGTGGGTCAGTGTATGCAGGTCAGTGTGGGCCAGGTAGGTCAGTGTGGGCCAGGTAGGTCAGTGTATGTCAGTGTGGGTCAGGTAGGTCAGTGTGGGTGGGTCACGTAGGTCAGTGTGGGTCAGGTAGGTCAGTGTATGTAGGTCAGTGTGGGTCAGGTAGGTCAGTGTATGTAGGTCAGTGTGGGTCAGGTAGGTCAGTGTGGGTCAGGTAGGTCAGTGTGTGTCAGGTAGGTCGGTGTGTATCAGGTAGGTCAGTGTATGTTATGTAGGTCAGTGTATGTCAGGTAGGTCAGTGTATGTAGGTCAGTGTATGTCAGGTAGGTGGGTCAGGTAGGTCAGTGTATGTCAGTGTGGGTCAGGTAGGTCAGTGTGGGTGGGTCACATAGGTCAGTGTGGGTCAGGTAGGTCAGTGTGTGTGGGTCAGTGTATGTAGGTCAGTGTGGGTCAGGTAGGTCAGTGTGGGTCAGGTAGCTCAGTGTGGGTGGGTCACGTAGGTCAGTGTGGGTCAGGTAGGTCAGTGTGTGTGGGTCAGTGTGTGTCAGGTAGGTCAGTGTATGTAGGTCAGTGTATGTCAGGTAGGTCAGTGTGGGTGGGTCAGTGTATGTAGGTCAGTGTGGGTCAGGTAGGTCTGGTGTATGTCAGGTAGGTCAGTGTGGGTCAGGTAGGTCAGTATGTGTGGGTCAGTGTATGTAGGTCAGTGTGGGTCAGGTAAGTCAGTGTATGTCAGGTAGGTCAGTGTGGGTGGGTCAGTGTATGTAGGTCAGTGTGGGTCAGGTAGGTCAGTGTGGGTCAGGTAGGTCAGTGTATGTAGGTCAGTGTATGTCAGGTAGGTCAGTGTGGGTCAGGTAGGTCAGTGTGTGTGGGTCAGTGTATGTAGGTCAGTGTGGGTCAGGTAGGTCAGTGTGTGTGGGTCAGTGTATGTAGGTCAGTGTGGGTCAGGTAGGTCAGTGTGGGTCAGTGTATGTCAGGTGGGTCAGGTAGGTCAGTGTATGTCAGGTAGGTCAGTGTGGGTCAGGTAGGTCAGTGTGTGTGGGTCAGTGTATGCAGGTCAGTGTATGCCAGGTAGGTCAGTGTATGCCAGGTAGGTCAGTGTATGTCAGTGTATGTCAGGTAAGTCAGTGTGGGTCAGGTAGGTCAGTGTGTGTGGGTGGGTCACGTAGGTCAGTGTGGGTCAGGTAGGTCAGTGTATGTAGGTCAGTGTGGGTCAGGCAGGTCAGTGTGTGTGGGTCAGTGTATGTAGGTCAGTGTGGGTCAGGTAGGTCAGTGTATGTAGGTCAGTGTGGGTCAGGCAGGTCAGTGTGTGTGGGTCAGTGTATGTAGGTCAGTGTGGGTCAGGTAGGTCAGTGTGTGTGGGTCAGTGTATGTAGGTCAGTGTGGGTCAGGTAGGTCAGTGTATGTCAGGTAGGTCAGTGTATGTAGGTCAGTGTGGGTCAGGTAGGTCAGTGTATGTCAGGTAGGTCAGTGTATGTAGGTCAGTGTGGGTCAGGTAGGTCAGTGTATGTAGGTCAGTGTGGGTCAGGTAGGTCAGTGTATGTAGGTCAGTGTATGTCAGGTAGGTCAGTGTATGTCAGGTAGGTCAGTGTATGTAGGTCAGTGTGGGTCAGGTAGGTCAGTGTATGTAGGTCAGTGTATGTCAGGTAGGTCAGTGTATGTCAGGTAGGTCAGTGTATGTAGGTCAGTGTGTATCAGGTAGGTCAGTGTATGTCAGGTAGGTCAGTGTATGTAGGTCAGTGCATGTCAGGTAGGTAGGTCAGTGTGTGTGTCAGGTAGGTCAGTGTATTTCAGGTAGGTCAGTGTGTGTAGGTCAGTGTGGGTCAGGTAGGTCAGTGTGGGTCAGGTAGGTCAGTGTATGTAGGTCAGTGTATGTCAGGTAAGTCAGTGTGTGTCAGTTAGGTAGGTCAGTTTAGTGGTCAGCATTGATGGGCACTGGTAAGCCAGGCAGCAACCAGCAAGTCAGCCTACCCCCCGCCACACAACCCCTCCGCCCAACCAAAAAAACCCAGCGCCACTAGAGGCCCCCCCCCCCGTGCCGGCCTTGGACTTCGGGCTGAAGCCCCTGGTCTTTTTGCCACCTGGCAACGCCCCTGAGATTGAGTATGACAAGATGAGAGGGGAACGTGATACATTATTAGAGCAGTTGAAGGGGGTACATCCTGTACATTCTCCAGATCTGTTTGTGAATGCAGATGGCACTTCTCTAGCAGTGGTGGTGAATTAGCTTCAAACTGTAGACATGTAAGTAGTGCTTTGTTTTAACTTCAAACAACGTTTCAGGACCTCGCTAATGAGATTTTATTGGAGAGTTTTTCAGATATTGCCGGAGATGCTCGTTTGCATGTGAATAGCAGAAGCACTAGAAGTGTTTGAAATTGCTGGCTAGTGGGGGAGAAACGCTGAATAGACAATATATCACATTTCAAGGAATTATAAAGAATTCATGGACTCTCTCAATATTCATCAAGCAATGGACCCTTTTTTTTTTTTTTTTTGAACATTCAAATTTTTATTTTCACTATGTTTTATTTCTTGAACTTTATCTTAAAACCAAAGAGAAGCATTTAAACCTAAAATAATTTTCATAACATCTGTACATATTACATAATGCGCATTGATCAATATATTTGACATCTAAGGTGAGATGCTGCACAATGGCTTGGCATAGCATAAATTATAGTATGTTGGGTGGTTTTCGTAGATTTATAAGAGGGGTGAGTGAAATTCATCACTCCAGTCATGATTTGAAACTTTGTTGAATCAGTTGTTTGTAATATGCTGAAGCCTATGACATATATGGATGAAAAAGACCTTTCTACCTTTCATGGCAAAAATACTGGCAAAAATTTCCACTGCCGCCTTGTCTGAACACATGATCTGATAAACACGGATGTCAAGCTGATACTATCTAAACCACCTTGTGGTCCCATTCAGGTGGAATTGTGGACTGGATGATCCAAGTAACTGCTCTATTGAAGGCAATGTGGGGTCAGCCTACAGCAAATTACAAAAGCAAATTGTGGCCGGCAATCAACTAATTCTGGTACTTGACAGGTACACAACAACAGGTCATCATTGCTCAAATAGGAAATCGAAAGAGGCAGATGTGAATTGTAAAACGCTTGCAAGATGGACTACAGCTTTAAGCTCATGAATGTCAAAGTGCAAGGAAATAGTTTGCAACTGCCGTGTCCAAAACTTTTGACCTTGAAAGTGAGTGCTGGTACATTGATGGTTCTTCTTACTATAAAGATGTAAGTAGAATGTTTGTGTAAAAGCATCTTTAACCACCTCAATACAGGGCACTTACACCCCCTTCCTGCCCAGACCAATTTTCAGCTTTCAGCGCTCTCATAGTTTGAATGACAATTACTCAGTCATGCAACACTGAACCCATATGAAACTTGCGTCTTTTTTTCACACATATAGAGCTTTCTTTTGGTGGTATTTAATCACTAGTGTTTTTTTTTTTATTTTTTGTGCTATAAATAAAAAAATGCCTTTTTCTTTGTTTTTGCCATAAAATTTTGCTAATTAGTAATTTTTCTTCATAAATTTTGGCCAAAATTTATACTGCTACATATCTTTGGTAAAAATAACCCAAATTAGTGTATATTATTTGGTCTTTGTGAAAGTTATAGAGTCTACAAACTATGGTGAAAAATCTCTGAAAATTGATCACATCTGATCGGGCCTTCAGTACATCAGGTGAATCTCATTTCTTGAGACACTAGCAAGTCAGGAAAGTACAAATACCTCCCAAATGACCCCTTTTTAGAAAGTAGACATTCCAAGGTATTAATTAAGTAGCGTGGTGAGTTTTTTTAAGTTGTCATTTTTTCCCACAATTCTTTGCAAAATGAAGATTTTTTTTATTTTTGATTTTTTTACAAAATTGTCATATTATCAGGTTATTTCTCACACACAGCATATGCATTAGAGGTCGACCGATATGGGGTTTTCTCTGGCCGATGCCGATATTTAGAAATCGCGGTGGCCGATGGCCGATATGTGATGCCGATTTTTTGGGCCGATATATTTGGCCGATTTTTTTTTTTTTCCCTTCATCTCATAAAATCTAACAGTTAGACCCCTTTCACACTGGGGCATTTTTCAGGCGCTTTTGGGCTAAAAAGAGCGCCTGTAAAGTGCCTGTAAAACGGCTCCCCTGCAGTCTCAGTGTGATATCCCGAGTGCTTTCACACTGAGGCGATGCGCTGGCAGGATGTAAAAAAAAGTCCTGCGAGCAGCATCTTTGGAGCAGTGTATACCGCTCCTCCACCACTTTTGCCCATTGAAATGAATGCGCACCACTGCCGAAGCGCCTGCAAAGCGTTTTGGCAGTGGCGCTTCAGGGGCGCATTTAACCCCTTCCTCGGCCGCTAGCTGGGTTATAAGCGCCCCGCTAGCAGCCGAATAGCACCTCTAAAATGATGGTAAAGCGCCGCTAAAGCTAGCAGCGTTTTACCATCAACTCCTGCCCACTCCAGTGTAAAAGCAGCCTTAAGTAATAAGTGATACAGAAAATTTTTTACATTTAAACATTAAACAAAACAAACCTCCAATCAGTTCACTTGTATGTATAATTTAGAAAAAAAAAAAAAAAAAACTATCTTAAATATTAAATACACAAAAACAGGTAATCAAAACTTTTGGACGAAAAAAAATGGGCTAACTTTACTGCTTAGTTTTTTTTTTAATTCATTACTGTATTTTTTTTTTTAAATTGCGTTTGAAAGACCGCTGCGCAAATACCATGTGACATAAAATATTGCAACAACCACCATTTTATTCCCTAGGGTCTCTGCTAAAAAAATATATATATATAATGTTTGGGGGTTCTAAGGGATTTTCTAGCAGAAAATACAGGATTTTTACCTGTAAGCAACAAGTGAGTGTCAGAAAAGATTTAGTCTTTAAATGGTTAAACTGAGAGCTTCTACACAGAGTTCAGTCTATTGATAAAAAGAACTTGAAAAGATACAATGTTTCTTCTTATCAGATTTGGCAGGCTGCCCAGAGGAGGAGAGAATCCTCTCCACAGGCAACTTGCATTGACTTCTATTATTTGCAAGTCACGGTTGAAGTTATAATCGGCCTTGTTTATCAGCACAATCGGCCGATGCCGATTAAGTAAAAAACGCCAAATATCGGCCGATATATCGGCCGGCCGATATATCGGTCGACCTCTAATATGCATACAACAAATTACACCCCAAAATACATTCTGCTACTCTTCCTGAGTATGGCGATACCACATGTGTGAGGCTTTTTACACAGCCTGGCCACATACAAAGGCCCAACATTGAAGTAGCACCTTCAGGCGTTCTACGAGCATAAATGACATATCTCATTTCTCAACCACCTATTACACTTTTGAAGGCCCTGGAGCACCAGGACAATGGAATTGCCCACAAAATGACCCCATTTTGGAAAGCAAACACGTATAATCTATGAGGCATAATGAGTCTTTTGAACGGTTCATTTTTTTCCAAAAGTTTTTGGAAAATGTGGGAAAAAAATGAAAACGCATTTTTTTTTTTCACACAAAGTTGTCCATTTATAAGATATTTCTAACACATAGCATGTATATAGCAAAAATTACATCCCAAAATACATTTCTGCTACTCTTCCCAAGTATGGCGATACCACATGTGTGAGACTTTTACACAGCCTGGCCACATACAGAGTACCTTCAGGCGTTCTAGGAGCATAAATTACACATATCATTTCATTCCTACCTATCACACTTTTGAAGGTCCTGGAGCACCAGGACAGTGGAATTACCCACAAAATGACCCCATTTTGGAAAGCAAACACCCCAACGTATATTCTATGAGGCATGGGCTGCAAACAGGTACTCGGGTACTCTGATGGGCTGCAGATAGGTACTCGGGTACTCTGAAGGGCGGTGACAGGTACTCAGGTACTTATATGGACTGTGACAGGTACTCAGGTACTTATATGGACTGTGACAGGTATTCGGGTACTCTGATGGACTGTGACAGGTACTCGGGTACTCTGATGGACTGTGACAGGTACTCAGGTACCCTGATGGACTGTGACAGGTACTCGGGTACTCTGATGGACTGTGACAGGTACTTTGATGGGTGGTGACAGGTACTATGATGGGTGATGACAGGTGTTGATGTACACTTTAAGCGGTAACGAGATGTTACCGCAATCTCCTTCTCACACATCGGTGTGTGATGAGGAGAACCCGGGAACATCTCGTTACCGCGGTTTGTTGACATTTAGTGATTGGCTGTGAAAGGATCACAGCCGATCACGTGGGTAAAAAGCCAGCCAATGGCTGTTTACCAGCATCGGTGACGAGCAGTGTTCCCGGGAACACGCCACCACCGACGTGCAAGTGCGGTGCGATCGCGCGCATGCACCCTGCACAGTGGGGTGGAACCATCTGTGATCGCCTCTGACTACATCACGGCCGATCACGTAGTAAATAGCCATGCCCAATGGCTGTTCACCCCCCTCGGTGGCGAGCGATGTCTCTGTGACATGCCGCCACCAAAGGAACAGGGATGTGCACGATCGCGCACATTCTCTTTTTAAAGGGGAGGCCGTCATATGATGCCCTCCCCAAACGAGAGCCACGCCGCCTGGCCATCATATGACAGCCGGCAAGCAGTTAAAAAAGAAAAGCTTGAGCCTGGAGATGAGAGAATCCTGGACTTACGTGGATTGTCGCTCCCAGAGCATACCAAGTTTACTTTCTGTGAGATGGTGAGAGATGTGATGAAGTCAGACCGAAGAATGGACTGTGATATCATCTCATCTTTGCGCAATATTCAAGATCTTGATGTGATTTAATAACGCCTAACAGCTATATGGGCCACTGATGTTTACCAAATCCTTTTCCAGTCATGGTCTAAAAGTTATATTATCTAATAACTGTTTCATGGGGATATTTTAGAGGCTGGTGAAGAGAGATGTAACCAGTTTCAACTTCATATGAGCCATCGTAAAGCATTCAGTACCTTAGCCACTTAATCCCCAGATCATTTTACTGCCCAAAGACCAGAGCACTTTTTGCGATTCGGCACTGCGAGGCTTTAACTGACAATTGCGTGGTGGTGAGACGTGGCTCCCAAACAAAATTGATGTCCTTTTTTTCTCACAAATAGAGCTTTCTTTTGGTGGTATTTGATCACCTCTGCGGTTTTTATTTTTTGCGCTATAAACAAAAAAAGAACGACAATTTGCCCAGCCGTGCCATTCTGCCGACGTATATGTACATGCGGCGGTCGGCAAGTGGTTAAATCATAATGATATTTTTGTTGTTTGATTTATGGGTCAGTTCTAGTAGTTAGAACCGACCCAAGTGGGGGTACATGTAGTGTGTTTTGTATAATGTATATATGTGTATGTATTTTATATATGGTGTTATATGTAGGAATTCTAGGACAAGTCCATTCTAGGCAGGCCACATTGGTATCTGTTAATCTAGTTACACATATCAAAGGGGACTTGTTGATATGCAAGAATACAGATTAGGAATGTAGACATTCCAGGACAAGTCCATTCTACACATCAAAAGGGTGTTAAGGTGGTATCTGTTAATCTAATTACACATATCAAAGGGGACAGATTAGTGACTTAGGGCAGTTTATGACTGCAGCTGAATATAACCTTGCGTTTAGTCTAGTGTCTCTGTGTGATTATGAAGGCACAGGTCTAGGAAACTTGGGACTCTGAAGGCTAGTATATTTACTAGCATTGCCATATTTACTCTGTTGGATTTTATCATCTGTTGCAAGACTTTGTTCTGTGTTGGAAGTCAATAAAGTGCATCTCTCTGGAAGAATTGGGTTACTGCGGAAGATTAATTAATTATCTACCCACTATACTATATCACTACACTGCGATCCATAGGGGAAGTACAGCCAAATGAGCTTTAAAGACCCCTGAGTGATAGTCTAAACAGGTCCCAAATCCAGTAATTAATCGATGCACACACAAAAAAAAAAAGAAAATCATCTTTCCTGACTAAGCCAAATCCTTAGTTTGCATCTCACCTGCTCCCCCTCCCAGACACTGCAGCTCACAATGGGAGGGTCACCCGATCCACAAACGGATGGAAAAGTAGGTTTTTCCTCCATTACACTTTTTCGGATCGGAGCGGTCGGATGTCAGCGGACATGTCACCGCTGACATCCGACGCTCCATAGAGGTCTATGGAGGGTCCATTTAGGTCAGCCTAAAAAATTGACAGGTGGACCTGAACAGATCGTTCGCGTGAAAGAGCCCTTAAGCAGCGCTAAAACAATAAAAGCACATTAAATCTAATGATAGTGTGTGAATCCAGGTGATGAATAATTCAGAATATCAGTGTGACAATTCATATAAAAAACATCAGCTGTTTAGACGTTCGACCATCATCACACCATGTGAATTCCGCTTCCTTTAGGAGTTGCACTCAATGAAATCCAAATAAACAATCACCTTTGTATAATATGTTCAGCCTTTGCAATCAATGCCAAAAGGACATCAGCCCGGAACTCCAATATTGATCAACCAGAAGGATATTGAATGTTCTGATTCTGTGGATCGCCCAGACCAAACAAGCCACAATCCTTTCATACAGCTCGGGCATAAGGAAGGGAAAAAAAAGTCCTGCTAGCAGCATCTTTGGAGCGGTGAAGGAGCGGTGTATACACCGCTCCTGTCTGTTGAATTCAATGGGGCAGTGCGGCTATAGCGCCGGCATAGCACCGGCATAGCGCTGCTGCAGCAGCAGCGCTATGCGGTGGTTTTAACCTTTTCTCGGCTGCTAGCAGGGGATGAAAGCACCCCGCTAGCGGCCGAATAGCGCCGCGAAATTGGCGCTAAAGCTAAAGCTAAAAATAGCAGCGTTTTACCGCCGCAGCCCCCGCCCCAGTGTGAAAGGGGTCTTATATCTAAGCGCTGGATAAGTGACCCTGTTTACTTCCCTTGGTTTTATAATTCTAATAGTCTTAGTGGTTCAGTAAAGAAATGTAAACTTCAGCAGTTGGGGTGTCTGAAGCTGCCCAAGATATTTCACACAGGGATAAAAAATAAAAAAAAAGAGCTTGATGTATGAAAAAAAATAGTCTGTTGCTAGCAGGAACCATGCAAAGGTAGAAGAATATTCTGGCAGCCGCAAACCATTCCCAATTATAGGATCACCAGATAAAAGCAGCCTCAGCTCGCTCCACGGTCCCAACATGTTTCGCGGAACAAAACACATTGGAGGCGTAGCTTGGACGGAGCAAGCTGAGGCTTGTTTTTATTTAATTACATTTTTTGTTAGAATGCAATTAATAAGAACAATAGTCACAAGATTTGGCTGACAAGTTAACCACTTACCCACTGGGCACTTAAACCCCCTTCCTAACCAGACCAATTTTCAGCTTTCGGTGCATTCATATTTTGAATGACAATTACTCAGTCATGCAACACTGTACCTATATGACATTTTTGTCCTTTTATTCCACACAAATACAGCTTTCTTTTGGTGGTATTTAATCACTGCTGGGTTTTTTATTTTTTGCAGTATAAAAGAAAAAAGACCGAAAATTCTGTAAAGAAAAAGCATTTGTCTTTGTTTCTGTTATAAAATGTTGCAAATTAGTAATTTTTCTTCATATATTTTGGCAAACATTTATACTGCTACATACAGCGGGGACGGAAAGTATTCAGTCCCCTTTAAATTTTTCACTCTTTGTTATATTGCAGCCATTTGCTAAAATCATTTAAGTTCATTTTTTTCCTCATTAATGTACACACAGCACCCCATATTGACAGAAAAACACAGGATTGTTGACATTTTCCAGATTTATTACAAAAGAAAAAGTGAAATATCACATGGTCCTAAGTATTCAGACCCTTTGCTGTGACACTCATATATTTAACTCAGGTGCTGTACATTTCTTCTGATCATCCTTGAGATGATTCTACACCTTCATTTGAGTCCAGCTGTGTTTGATTATAATTGATTGGACTTGATTAGGAAAGCCACACACCTGTCTATATAAGACCTTACAGCTCACAGTGCATGTCAGAGCAAATGAGAATCATGAGGTCAAAGGAACTGCCTGAAGAGCTCAGAGACAGAATTGTGGCAAGGCATAGATCTGGCCAAGGTTACAAAAAATTTCTGCTGCACTTAAGGTTCCTAAGAGCACAGTGGCCTCCATAATCCTTAAATGGAAGACATTTGGGACGACCAGAACCCTTCCTAGAGCTGACCTTCTGGCCAAACTGAGTTATCAGGGGAGAAGAGCCTTGGTGAGAGAGGTAAAGAAGAACCCAAAGATCACTGTGGCTGAGCTCCAGAGATGCAGTCGGGAGCCCGCATGGAGTTTGCTAAAAAACACCTGAAGGACTCCAAGATGGTGAGAAATTAGATTCTCTGGTCTGATGAGACCAAGATGGAACTTTTTGGCCTTAATTCTAAGCGGTATGTGTGCAGAAAACCAGGCACATCACCTGTCCAATACAGTCCCAACAGTGAAGCATGGTGGTGGCAGCATCATGCTGTGAGGGTGTTTTTCAGCTGCAGGGACAGGATGACTGGTTGCAATCGAGGGAAAGATGAATGCGGCCAAGTACAGGGATATCCTGGACGGAAACCTTCTCCAGAGTGCTCAGGACCTCAGCCTGGGCCGAAGGTTTACCTTCCAATAAGACAATGACCCTAAGCACACAGCTAAAATAAGGAAGGAGTGGCTTCACAACAACTCCGTGACTGTTCTTGAATGGCCCAGCCAGAGCCCTGACTTAAAACCAATTGAGCATCTCTGGAGAGACCTAAAAATGGCTGTCCACCAAAGTTTACCATCTAACCTGACAGAACTGGAGAGGATCTGCAAAGAGGAATGGCAGAGGATCCCCAAATCCAGGTGTGAAAAACTTGTTGCATCTTTCCCCAAAAGACTCATGGCTGTATTAGATCAAAAGGGTGCTTCTACTAAATACTGAGCAAAGGGTCTGAATACTTAGGACCATGTGATATTTCAGTTTTTCTTTTTTAATAAATCTGCAAAAATGTCAACAATTCTGTGTTTTTCTGTCAATATGGCGTGCTGTGTGTACATTAATGAGGAAAAAAATTAACTTAAATGAGTTTAGCAAATGGCTGCAATATAACAAAGAGTGAAAAATTTAAGGGGGTCTGAATACTTTCCATCCCCACTGTATCTTTGGTAAAAATAACCCAAATTGGTGTATATTATTTGGCCTTTTTGAAAGTTATAGAGTCCACAAGCTATTGTGTCAATCTCTGAAAATTGATCACACCTGATGCACTGACGGCCTATCTCATTTCTTGAGACCCTAACAAGCCAGGAAAGTACAAATATATATTTTTGGAAACTAGATATTCCAATGTATTTAGTTAGAGGCATGGTGAGTTTTTTAAGTTGTAATTTTTTCCACAATTCTTTGCAAAAAATCAAGATTTTCTTTTCTTTTTCACAAAATTGTTATATTAGCAGGTTATTTCTCACACACAGCATATGCATAGCACAAATTACACCCCAAACACATTCTACTATTCCTCCCGAGGCGATACCACATGTGTGAGACCTTTACACAGCGTGGCCACATACAGAGGCCTAACATTCAGGGAGCACCATCAGGCGTTCTTGGAGCATAAATTACACATATAATTTCTTGACTACCTCTTGCACTTTTGAAGGCCCTGGAGAACCAGGACAATGGAAACGCCCCAATTTGGAAAGAAAACACCCCAATGTATAATCTATGAGTCTTTTGAAAATGTCATTTTTTTCTACAAGTTTTTGGAAAATGTGTAAAGAAAATGAAAACGCATTATTATTTTTTTTTTACACAATGTTGTCCATTTACACAATGTTTCTAACACATAGCATGAACATACCAAAAATTACACCCCAAAATAGATTCTCCTACTCCTCCTGAGTACTGCGATACCACATGTGTGAGACTTTTCCACAGCGTGGCCACATAGAGAGGCCCAACATGCAGGGAGCACCGTCAGGTGTTCTAGGGGCATAAGTTTCAAATCTAATTTGGACTACCTATTACACTTTTGTGAGGCGCTCTAGTGGCATGGATAAGCATGAATGGGGATGGATGAGCCGTGGCTGGGGATAGCCGAGTATGGATGGGATGACTGAGCATGAATGAGTATAACTGAGTATGGCCAGGTACGGCTTAGTACAGCTGAGTATAGATGGGATGGCTGGGTACGGCTGAGTATGGCTGAGTATAGATGGGATGGTTGGGTACGACTGAGTATGGCTGGGTATGACTGAGTACGGCTGAGTACGGTTGAGTATAGATGGGTGTGGATGGGGGTGAATGGGATGGTTAAGCATGGATGGATGGATGAGTATGCTGAGTATGGATGGGTGAGCATGGATGTATGGCCAGGTACGGCTGAGTATGGCTAGGTATAGATGGGATGGCTGGGTACAGCTGGGTACGACTGAGAATGGCTGAGTACGACTGGGTATAGATGGGATGGCTGAGTATGGCTGGGTATGATTGAGTACGGCTGAGTACTGCTGCGTATGAATGGGTATGGTTAATTATGGATGGGGGTGGATGGGATGGCTAAGCACGGATGTATGGATGACTGAGCATGGATGGATGGATAAGTATGCTGAATATGGATGTGTATGGATGGGTGAGCATGGATGGATGGATGAGTATGGGTGGGTATGCTGAGCATAGATGGGGGAGCATGAATGGCTGAGTATGCTGAGTATGGATGGGTGAGCATGGAAGGATGGATGAGTATGCTGAGCATGGATGGATGGATGAGTATGCTGAGTATGGACAGGTGAGCATGGAAGGATGGATGAGTATGCTGAGTATGGATGGGTGAGCATAGATGAGTATGCTGAGCATGTATGGCTGATTATGGATGGATGGCTGGAATGGGCACATATCAGCACTGTTGGCACTACACATCCAGCCCACAGCGCTGCTGCCACCGTTCTCTCCCCTCTCCCCTCACACTGTACAAAGAGGGGAGAGAGGAACCCGATGTGATGCCGGTTTGTTTACAAGTGATTGCTCCGTCATTTAACGGAGCGTTCACGTGCTAAACAGCCGCCATTAGCAGATATTCCTGGGTACGTGCCCCAGGGGGCGCGCGAGAGCGGGATTCTAGGAGGACGTCAATGTAGGCATCCCAGAGTTATCGAGCCGCGCTGTAACTATCATTCGGCTATAGCGCGGTCGGCAAACAGTTAAGTAAAGAAAGACAGTATACAGTATGTTGGTATAAGCTGAACAGGAGCCTAGCAGCGCATTCTAGTGTGCATTGAGTCAGGATGGACCCACTCCCAGCCTGCACCCTCACAGAGGCTTCCCCCACATAGGACGATGGTTGCCTGAGCGGGATCCCCAAGTAATATTCCAGTTAGCAACAACCATATTTCTTATACCTTGCGGAGTTTAAAAAAAGGAATGGGAAATTGTAAATGGCAGCTGCCAATCAAGATACTCTTATCAAATATTGTTATACAGATAATCAGGAGCTGGTCTGCTGAAATTAGAAGCCATCTGAAGGCTTTCAGGGAGTGAACATATTTCTCATCTATAACAGAAAAGGTTCCAAAAAGTTAGCTGCCAACGTAGGTGCCTTGCTTACATCGTTTCAGGGATTCAGTTGGTCCAGGGCAAAGAAATAATCATAACCCCAATACCAATAAGACATATTTCCAACTTGTTAACTGGCTCCATTTTCTTCTAGATCCAAAGGCTGCCAAATGTCTTGCAGAAGAGTAGGGTTAGCGGGGGACACCAGTGGCCTCCTTCCTCATTCAGCATATTCCAGGCCTCCTGCATGCCACGAGGTGTAATTTGGTGGGAGGTAAACATGGTCCGGTAGCAGCAACTATTGTGCAGGATGGATTTAGCACCTGAAAACTTAGCAACATGTCGGGGGGCAATACCAGCTGCCTTTGCCAAGATGCCAGTGTAAACATCCTCAACTGCAGGCCAAGGGCCATTGCCAGCTTCCTGCAAAAGGTGACGAGCTGCTCCAAGAGACAAAATGTAGCCGGCGCCATCACAATATGGGGGGTAATGGTCTCCGGCATAAAGCTCATGTGACACATAGTGCCGCTTCTCTGGATCCCAAAAGGCACGGACATACCAGTTTATCCAGCCAAGATACTGGAGTTCCTGGTGCTTCTCCTTCAAAAAGGCTGACAGTGCCAGAGTGTTTATAAAGACATCGTCATCGGTCTTGAGCAAAAACCGAGCACCTTGGCACTTCTTCAAAGCCCATACCATTCCAGTCAGAGTTTTTAGTGTCAGGTTCCGGTAAGAGTCTGTGAAGTTGGCTTGAATGATGTCTCCATGAGCGACTGCCTCATGCACCAAGGCTGACCTCTCTTCTGCTTTATCAGGAACCGCCAAGACGAATAGAGTCAGAGATGAAGAAGATGTGGCAGAGAAGAGACTCCCCCAAGTTTTCCGGATTGCATCTCTCCTATCTCTATGGGAAGGAGCACTGGAGACTAAGACAAGGAGTAAGGGTGGTGGAGAGCAAGCATTGGCAGGAAAGAGCAGGAAAGGTGGCAAAGGGATGCTGGCAAGTCGAGAAGAGGAAAGCTGAGAAGGGTTTGGGTAGAAGATGGGCAGTGCCCGAGACAAACACTCTTCCAGATATGGGGAAAGAGACAGAAATAGCAGCAGCAGAAGTGAAGAGATAAGAAGAAACATAGAAGAGCAGCGCCATCTATGAATGCAGAACAAGCGCAGGCAAAAACCAATTGGTCGCATGATGTGAAGAGCTGGATACTTCCCAGTTCTCTAAGCTCTGCTATGTGATCCTAGCAGAATGCAACCGGCTTACTCTTCACCTGGGTTCTTTAGGTGGTGACTTGCGATCTCATCCTATCAGGACTCAGCTGTTGTCTTTGTCTGCTTGGCAGAAGATTGAGAGGTGGGATTTGGGCTTTGTTTTATGAAGAACAGGTTAAGTGCATGGATATCCAGAGGTGGGTGTTCACGTCTTGAGCAATTCTGAGCTAATATGTATTTCATAATCACGGGCTGCATTCCAGTAGACAAGACAACACATGGGTGATAAATGTGTAGGTGGGGTTTGGAGTATCAGACAGACAGAAAGATAAGTTGAAGAGTAAAAGAAAAAAAGAAAGTTGGTCCTTGATATCAGTTGCGGGTCACAGAAAAAAAAAAAAAAAAACTTTTTGTCTAAGGACCCAATACCAACAAGACACATTTGCAACTTGTTAATTTGCTCCATTTTCTCCTTGAACCAAAGGCTGCCCAAATGTCCTGCAGAAGAGTAGGGTTAGCGGGGGACACCAGTGGTTTACACTACTCCTAATGAATAATGCTGGTGATAAGGTGATGGCAAACGCTTAAAGTATTAGTAAATCAATAATATGAGGGCTGGCAGTGTATGCAGAGAACTTGGTCTGTCCAATCCAATACAAAACAGTGTAACCCCTCAGGATTTTTGAATGACAGAGTATGAAGTAAGAATGTTTATTTCGAGGGGCGGAGCTGGCGCGGAGCATGTGAGGACGGCAGAATCAGAGCTCTCTCTGCAGATTCCTGATCCTGACCAGATCCTGTGAGCTAAACGCTTGAATTTCGGCCTGGACTGCTGGGGCATAAGTGGGGGATCCTCAGGGGAGCCTCCGGAATTGGTAAAATATGGGCCACCCTGGCCAAAAATGCCGGGAGAGCGGCTAGCCCATTTTGCCTTGGGCTCTCAAGATGGCACCGCAGCGTCGGAGGAGGAGGAGGAATGGCCACCGCTACAGAGGCATGAGGACACAACACAGCCGGTGCCTGCTACCCCTGATCGGATAAGTCCCAGACTCCAGAAAGATCGCACCACACTCAGGGGAAGAACCTTGAACAGGGGGGATGACTGCAGGCTTAGAGCTGGCAGGGCCCTGGAAGAGGATGAGGAGCCATCCCTCACACAAATCATGGCAGCCATACAGGGGTGCCAAAACAAGCTAATATACCATTTCGGGGAACTGAAGGTTGAATTCTCCTTTATGAAACATGATATGCAGAAGCTTAGAGAAAAGGCACAGGCACCGCATTGCTACTTTGGAGGACACTGTCAGACCTATGAGCACAGATGTTCAGGTGATTAAAAAACCCCTCTCTGAACACACTATAAAAATGTCCGACATGGAGGACCGCATGAGAAGGAACAACATAAGGCTGGTGGGGTTCCCTGAGGGTGTGGAAGGCAACCATCCTGAGGAGTTCTTGGAGGAGTGGCTAAAAGTGCATATGGCCCCTGGTACTTTCACTGATATGTTTGCCATAGAAAGGGCACACCGAGTCCCAGGTAGAGCTCCACCGAAGGGAGCAATCCCCAGGCCCATGATTGCAAAGATCCTGCACTTCAGAGACAGGGAGAATATCCTGAAAGGGTCCAGGACAGGGCCTGAATTGAAGTGCAATAATTACCAGATATCTATTTATCATGATTTTTCAGCTACCACGCAAAAACAGAGAGCTTCCTTTTACCAGATAAAGGAATTGCTTAGAGAATTGAATTTGATCTATAGTATGCTGTACCCTGCAAAACTGCGCATTGTGGAGAATGGAAAACTTTTTTTTACCACCCCCATGGAGGCTTCTGAATTGCTGGATGCTAGAGGGTGACAGAGAGGTGAGATCTCCCCGAGAGTCCCATAGCACTTCATACACCTATGGCAGGTGTCCTGGGGGATGACTGCTGGAAAAGGGGGAGGACTATATATTTGCTTGGCCACATCATTACAGTACTGTCCTTTTTCTCCTTGAGTTATTTCCCTGATCCCAGGATGACCTGCCTAGTGACATACTGTGAGGCCTTACCCACCTGGCAGTCCAGGGGGCTAAAGTAAGCTGCTCAGTGTATGGATTGGGCTTGTTTTTTCTGTTTACTTGGTCAGAGTATCCTACGGCATTAGAGAAATCTGCAGACGGTTCTGCTAACTGCAGATTGGGGGAGAGGAACAGGGCGAAGGGAGGGGAGCAGGTTCTTTACCTCTCTTTAACATTTTTTTTTCTCACTTTTTTTTCATTTTTTTGTTGTTGAACTTTTTTCTTCACGGATTCACATCCGTTGTACCCACTTTTTGGGTTGAGATTTGGGGAATGAAGTGCCTGGTAAGTTGGGGCCGGGTGCGGGGTGGAGGAAGGGAGACATGGGTGGGGAAAAGAATCTGGGATAACATGCGATTAAACTTGCTACAAAGGGTAGATATGTTGTTCTAGTGATAAAAGTCCATAATAGATTTCTGACATTTGTGAATTTATATGTACAGCCTCCCTTCCCCTTATCTAATTTGAATGACATGCTACGCGCTGTCTATGAGATAGCGGAGGAGAAGATTTTTATTTTAGGAGATCTGAATACGGTGGCGGATCCGACACTGGATAGGTTGGGTGCGCCACCAGGGACTCCGGCACTGCTTGCGGGATGGTTGTCTGCTAATGGCTTCTGTGATGTATAGCGTGTTAGGCATCCGGAGAGAAGGGAATACTCTTGTTACTCCGAGAGCAGGGTTGAGGTGAGCGATTCCGCGGGTATACTACAAGCCTTCACCCACTTCTATAAAGAACTTTACAAGTCATGCGCCCCTCCAGGGGCAGTACTTTGAAAAATTATCTGAATTATATTGACCTGCCTCGGCTAACAAGCGAGGACTGTAATTTCCTGGAATCAGACATCACTGTGGAGGAGGTGGAGGGAGCAATATCTTCCTTTGCTCCGAGGAAATCCCCGGGCCTTGATGGCATACCCTCGGAATGGTATCATACCTTTGGGAGTGGGCTAGCACCCCGTATCTTATGTGTGTTCATAGCTGTTAGGTTGGAGGGAAGACTTCCCCCCTCTATGAGAGAGGCCCTAGTGGTCTTAATACATAAAGGGGGGAAGGATCCTAAAGAATGTGAATCCTATCGACCTATCTCGTTGATGAATGTCGACACCAAAATTCTTGCAAAAGTTATGGCAGGGAGGCTACAAACGGTAACTCTGAAACTAGTTAATCCGGATCAGACTGGCTGACAGGGAGATGTGCGCAAATGAATATCAGGAGACTCTTTGTTAACCTGCAAACTGAGCATGACAATTCTGGGGAGAGAGTAGTGGCCTCTTTAGACACCAAGAAGGCCTTTGATTCGGTGGACTGGGATTACCTGTTTGGTCTTTTAGAGATAATGGGATTTGGGCCTATATTTATATCATCGGTGAAATTGTTATACACAGAACCATTAATTAGAGTCAGAGTAAATGGGATTATATCTGAACCCTTCCCTGTCCTCCGGGGTGACCAGACAGGGATGCCCATCATCCCCTCTTTTATTTGCCGTGGCCATAGAACCCCTGACGGCTAAACTGAGAGACAGCCCCCACGTGAATGGATTTAGGGTGGGAGGGATTGAGGAACGGGTTTCCCTCTATGCCGATGACATGCTCCTATACCTACAAGATCCAGGTGCCTCATTGTCCACGGCTTTCCAATTGATACAGGAGTTTGGAGATTATTCTGGATTCTGTATCAATTGGTCCAAATCATCCCTATTTCCCAATGATGATACAGTGGCAGTCCCGGTTGACTACCCCATTCAGCTATCCCAATCATTTAAATACCTGGGGGGGGGGGTTCAACTTCCCATTTCGGGGTTCCTGGACCTCAATCTGAGACCGTTGATAGGGGCTCTTCGGGAGAGGGTACAGAGATGGTGAAACATGTCGTTGACGGTAATGGGTCGCATAAACCTATTTAAAATGATCTTTCTTCCAAAGTTGCTGTACATTTTTTTTAAATCACCTGTGTACGTCTCTGTGAAAGTATTCAGGCACATAGACTCTATTGTGGTGGAATTTTTGTGGGGATCCAGGGCCCCCAGGATATCTCTGGCAGTGCTGAAGCTACATGTGACAATGGGGGGTTTATCTATGCCGGATATGAGATCCTATTTTTTTGCTTCTCAATTGACATTCTTACATTGGCGATGCTTCCCCCAGGCTCCTAACGCCACTACACACACTTCCCAGGAAACCCTATTGAATATGCTGTTCAGAAAGGGTATACCAGGGAGGAAGGTGGGGTCTGTAATGGCGTTCCCAGGAAAGGGTGTTCCATCTATGTGCGCAGAGAATGATGGATGACCCTTTATGGATGTCACCCAATTGTCCTTTGTGGTGCAATAAATCCCTAAAAGAGTTCTGTAAACTAGAAGATGGGTATAGATGGGCCAAATATGGGGTGAAATATCTACACCATATATACCAAGATGGCAGGTTATCCTCCTTTGCACAACTGTGGGAGCAGTTCGGCATACCTAGAACTTACAATTCAGATATGCTCAACTGCAACATGCAGCGACAGCCCAGTTTGGGAGAGGGGAAGTGAAGGTACAAAATACTTTGTAAAAGGTCCTGATTGACCCAGAACCAACTAAGCATATATCCAGATACTATAGAGAGATAGGATTGGGAGGCCCTGACCTGACTGCTAGGACTAGATCCTGATGGACAGCGGTTATACCAGAATTGACTGAGGAATTGTGGCAGGAAGTCCTAGACACATACCTGGTCTCGGTTATTTCCTCCACAGATAGAATGATACGGCTTCGATATTTACATCAGGTGTACTATACACCGACCAGACTATTTAGAATGCACAGGAGGGATACTGCAAAGTGCCATAAGTGTAAGGGAACTGAGGGAACTTTTATCCACGTGATATGGGATTGCCCTAAGATAAGGCCTCTGTGGTCCCAGGTGACCGAGTTCATATCCGAACATTTTGCCCTTCCGAATATATGTTCTCCCCTAAGGTGTCTGTTGGGAGTCTTCGATCAAGAAGAGCTTATTGTGCATACAAAATTGTTCCTCAGACATCTGTACTTAGGAATGCGGAAATTGATCGCCCAAAGATGGATTCACGAGGAGCAACTCACTCTGGGAACGTGGATAAAAACAATAAACACAGATGTACCGCTTTATAAGATGACATATTAGGCAAGGGGGGCCCCCCCAAGAAGTTTAGGAAGGTATGGTTTAGGTGGATCGATTCCAAAAATACCCTAGACGAGGGGGAAAGGAGCAGCGGGATGGCTAAATGTAGGCAAAGATGAAAATAAACAGTAATGTGATAGATGAGAGGATGCATACAATACACTGGACAGCTTAACACCGGAGGAGGGGGGGGGGGGATTCGTTTATTTCTATGTTTGAAAGTATGTTCTTATGGTTGATGTTGACTGTTCCGACATAGTGTTTACTTTATTTTTTATATTTAAAAAAAAAAAAAAGAGCAAAACTCCGGTTGGAGGACTTAAAAGGAGAGTTTAGAAGAGTCTAGGAGAGTTTATGTTAGCATGTGTTGATTTTAAGAGCAATCTTATGCAATTAATGTAATGTCTGCCAACCTAATACTTGAATTATGTGATGTAACATGCCATTATGCTCAATAAAAAACTTGTTTAAAAAAAAAAGAATGTTTATTTCATAATCACAATTGATAAAATTACAAATGTCAAAGAGTTAACATGTAAAAAAATGGTAACAAATATATACAAAATAGGCATGAAACTTAGCTGCCTTATTCGAAGATTAGGCTAGCAAAAGTGCATGTTACAAATGACCCCTGACATGTTCCGGAAGATGACGTCCTTCCTTAGAGGCTTAGTGTCATTTAGGACAATCATATTTCTTGTTTTTTTGTTCTATAAATATAGCAAATATTAGTATAAAGCAATAACAGTATAGTTGGAAGAAAGATTTCTCATTAGAATCATACTTTCAACATAGATTGACATGCTAGAACATAGTTGATGACAATATGACAGTGGATCTGAGTACTTACACGGGCAGGCCAATCGATGCTGAGCACACAGGGAGGTGGAAATGTGTCTACATTCCTCCCAAATCAGCAAACCAGAAATGACCGTCAGTGGCGCGGCAAGGGAGACAGGGCAAGGGGTCCACTGCAAGAACACCCAGCTGATAAGGGTGGAAGATCCAGCCACAGCTAACCGGCCATAAATGTATATGTATCACAATTGGTCGGTAAATATGTATCTAAAATTGAAGAAGAGACAAAACAAAAGGCAACAGTCAGGGCACTAGAGAGCATGATATACACAGTGCTCTCTAGTGCCCTGACTATTGACTTTTGTTTGTTTCACCAACTATGTTTTAGCATGTCAATCTATGTTGAACGTATGATTCTAATGAGAAATCTTTCTTCTAACTATACTGTTTTTGCTTTATACTAATATTTGCTATATTTAAATTTATAGAACAAAAATACAACAAATACGATTGTCCTAAATGACACTAAGCCTCTGAGGAAGGACGTCATCGTCTGAAACATGTCAGGCATCATTTGTAACATGCACTTTTGCTAGCCTAATCTTTGAATAAGGCAGCTAAGTTTCATGACTATTTTGTATATTTAGTATATATTTGTTACCATTTTTACATGTTAACTCTTTGACATTTGTAATTGTATCAATTGTGATGATTATGAAATAAACATTTTTACTTCATACTCGGTCTGTCATTCAAAAATCCTGAGGGGTTACACTGTGTTTTGTGCACTAGGTCTTCTTTTGTTTCATATTGGATTAGACGGACCAAGTTCTCTGCATACACTGCCAATCCTCATATTATTGATTAACCATTTTGGGTTTAACGTCCTTAATCCCCTCAACGAGGGGTTGGCAGTTTATGCATTATATTTTAACTACATGTTTTGTATGAATAGTTTTAGATTTCTCAATGTATACCGTATTTATCGGCGTATAACACGCACCGGCGTATAACACGCACCCCAATTTAGGAGGGAATTTTAAGGAAAAAAAACTTTTAGGAGGGAAGTTGAAGGGAAAAAACTTACATTTAAATGCCCATCATTGCAGCCTTCTCAGTGCAGCCTTGCCCCAGTGCAGCCATGTCAGTGCAGCCTTCCCCAGTGCAGCCTTGCCCAGTGCAGCCTTGCCCAGTGCAGCCTTCCCCAGTGCAGCCTTCCCCAGTGCAGCCTTCGATCCCCTGTCTTCAAAATCGCCGACCGCGATTTGAAAATGGCGCCGCCGGCGCCGAAATACACAGAGCCGGTCCTCGGCTCTTTCCGGCGGCTCTCGTTCACTTTCGGCTCCACTCGTAGTCCCGAGCGGAGCTATCCGAACGAGAGCCGCCGGAAAGAGCCGAGGACCGGCTCTGTGTATTTCGGCGCCGGCGGCGCCATTTTCAAATCGCGGTCGGCGATTTTGAAGTTGTGCCGCTCGGGATCGCATGGGATCGGCGTATAACACGCACCTGCGACTTTCCCCTGATTTTAAGGGGAAAAAAGTGCGTGTTATACGCCGATAAATACGGTATCTTTCACTGATTGTTACATGTTACACATGTTATAATTTTTAGCTCTGTGGATCTCACTATACATACCCTGTTTCCCCGAAAATAAGACCTAGCGTGATTGTCAGTAATGGCTGCAATATAAGCCCTACCCCCCAAATAAACCCTACCCTGTTTCCCAGAAAATAAGCCCTACCCTGAAAATAAGACCTACAAGGACTTTAACTAGGGCTTATTTGGGGGGTAGGGCTTATATTGCAGCCATCACCTACAATCACGCTAGGTCTTACTTTCGGGGAAACAGGGTAGGCCCACTAAAATTACTATTCTTTCACTTGCTTTATAGCAGTAATCAAATCACTTCCATGCTCCCCATCCCTGGAATATTCTGTGCCAGTAATATGGCAGAATACCTAGGTGAGGACTGGGAGAACCTTATGTCTAAAACAGGTAAAGATTTTGACACCAATGAACTCATGAAATCAGAGATCAAATTTTCTTTTCTTAACCTTACTCATACTGTAGAAAAAAAGGCCTCTCTTTTCTTGCACATTAAGTCCTTTGAAGACCACCAAAAAAATGATTTTAACTCCTTTGGACTTCGGGCGCAGATCTTCCCCTCTTTTGAGAAGATCAAGCCAGAATTCAAGATAGCCTGGGAGAAAGTTCTCAAACGATGCTCTGCTGAATGACTCTGTTGATTCAAGATATCAGAAGAAAATGTTGGAGCTCGACACCAAAATCGAGGCTTTAAACACCCAATTAACAAAATTGAAAGCACATACCCGCCATGACCAATTAGAAAAACAGCTCAGAGAACGGTTTGAGAAATATAATAAGAGATACTTATTAAAAAAGACAAAAAATTATTTTGGGACAAAAAGGCCTTCCAGGAAGAACGTGCATATAGATGGATTAATAGTTATAGAGCACCAAATTCCAGCAATACATATGTTCGTGCTCCTTATCGCACCAACAATAGAACCAAGATATCCCAAATACCTAAATCACCCATTGTGTCTCAACCTGCACCCCCACTCACAAATGCACATAGACGTCAGAAACGCAGCCGCCTGGTTAATATCTCGAACAACGACATTTCTGACATAGATGACTCCCCATCTTCATACACTAGAGAATATTCTAACAAATCCAAATCCTCTCACGCTCACACCAAAGCATCTCACCAATCTAACACCTCCACACCCACTTCACTTTCTGGTCCATCTCGTCAAAGCTATTTTTTAGATCGCATGCGAGCACAAACCAAGAAACATCAGGACAATTTACACAACCAGCCACACAAATTGAAGAAAACTCATCCATCCACCAATCACTAAAAATCATCAACCTGTCTGATCATATTATTTCAGTAGATGAAACAACAATTTTAGAAAAGGGTCTCACATTTTGCCCAGTTGCACATATTGATAAATTTGAGGGTCTCAAGGATGTGCATCTGTTTGTCCGTAATCTCTTATTAAAATCTTTGTACATAAAAACACAATCAGGTGCAAGTATTACTCACACTACTACTGAAGTAGAGGCAATTGACAGCCTCATAACTTTATTGGAAGAAAATGAATCCCAAGAACTCATAGATTTTCTTGACCTTGATACTATCTTGGCTGAGGTCGATGACACAATACCTACACACCTCTCCCATCTAAATCCAATCTCAATTCTTTGAAAGTCTTTACTCTACTCCAAGCTCAAACCCCAATGCTGCTTCATTCTTAAAATTGGTCGCAAGAGATATACGTAATTTAGAGATCTCCCCTCACCAACATGGCAATCCTACACATAATGAACAACAGGCACTTCAGTCATTAAAGCGGGGGTCCACCTATCTATCTTTTTTTTTTTTTGGAGTTCATTCACAAACTTTTCTTCTCATGATTATCTACTCACATGTTCTGTGTAATAAGTCCGCCTGTGTCCGATTTCGTTGTAAAGAATAACTTATAAAATTCACTGAAGGCAGTTCCCATCTTCATTGTGGGCATTTGAAGCCCACAAGCATGTATTTCCTGGATGCGGTGAATGCTGGGAGCAGAGATGTTGTGATGACGCTGTTGCACAATGCATGCTGGGAAGCCTAAGACTAGCTCTCAGGGACTGTGGGAGGTCTGGGAGAGGCTAGAAACACGCCTACTCCCATGGGAGGAAAACCAGGAAGTGCAAAGAAGATTAGAAAAAAAAAGGTAATTACGGCGATTTAAATTTTTTTACACAGCATGTCAGCATCTAGGCACGGAAGAGAATGCATAGAGATAATGTTCAAAATTTGGGTGGAACCCCGCTTTAAGAGAAAATTCAGTTATTACAATCAAACCAGCCGACAAAGGCGGGAACATTGTGATACAAAACAATATTGATTATGTTGAAATGTTATTATATTAAATAACCCACAATGGTACAAACGCATACCCTAGTCTATGATTGATAGCTTTATAAGAAACTTTTGTGTGCTAGTTGATCAGACCTTTTACCACAATGTCATGGACAAAAATACTTGGGAGTATATTAGGACGGGCTTCCCAAGGGAGGCAACGTTTTATACACTCCCAAAAATATACAAGAACACTCACCAGCCACCAGGAAGACCAATTGTCTCAGCGAGAGGCAGTCTTACAGACAACCTCAGTAAATTTGTTGATAGACTTTTACAACCCTTGGTGGAAGGCCTTCCATCACATATAAAAGACACTATTCATCTGCTTCAGATTCTGGATGGCCTCCATGTCAAAGGCGACACTCTTTTAGTCGACATTGACGTGGAGGCCCTATATAGTTCAATTCCTCACGATTTGGGTCTCTCAATTATATGACATGTGCTACTTCGTTAAAATATGTATATTGACTCGTTGAGTTTATTGTGGCATCCCTCGAGTTTATACACAATTACTTTTCTTTCAATGGCTCCCACTACCTCAAGGTACAGGGCGTTGCTATGGGTACATGTTGTGCCCCAGCATACGCCAATCTGTACCTGGGGGAGTGGGAGTGGTTGTTGCTTTCAGACAGTGGAGTATGTAGTTATATCGGGTATGCTACAGCCTGGTATCGCTACATAGGTGACATCATCATGCTATGGGATGGTCCTAGTGCAACTCTTTTTGAATTTTTGGAATACATAAATTCAAGTAATACATTCAATCTTAAATTTACCACGATTCATGATGCACTTAGGATCTCATTTTTGGATTTGACAATTATTAAAGTGGAGTTCCACCCAAAAGTGGAACTTCCACTCATCAGATTCCTCCCCCCCTCCGGTGACACAGTTGGCACCTTTCAGGGGGGAGGGGGGTACAGATACCTATATATTATAGGTATCTGTACCCACTTCCGGCATAGATAGCCGCAGAATCTGCGGTTATTTACGCCACTTCCTGCTCCCTCCCCGCTGCCTGCTGGGAAACACACGGGTCCCAGAGGCAGCAGGGACCATCCGTATTGCGCTGCGCGACTCGCGCATGCGCAGTAGGGAACCAGGAAGTGAAGCCGCACTGCTTCACTTCCTGATTCCCTTACCGAAGATGGAGGCGGCAGCACCCGAGGACGGAGAGACGGTTCGGCCTCGGGTGCCGACATCGCGGGCGCCCTGGACAGGTAAGTGTCCATGTTTTAAAAGTCAGCAGCTGCAGTATTTGTAGCTGCTGACTTTTAAAAAAAAAAATTTCGGCGGCGCTCCGCTTTAAACATCTAGATGGCTCTCTTCAAAGTGAGCCTCATAGAAAGCCCACAGCGGGCAATACTATTCTCCAAGCTTCCAGTTTCCATCCTGAGCCCCTGTTGGCATCTAGCCCATTCGGACAGTACATCAGAGGCAGACATAACTGTTCTAGTGATGTTCTGTACGAAAAGGAAGTGCTCACACTTAGAACAAGGTTACGTGCTAGAGGTTATTCTATTCCAATGGGATCCTAAAAAAAGCATATAAAAAAGCCAAAAACAGGGTTCGTAAGAACCTCCTTTTCTCTAAAAAACAGAACAAAGAATCTACACCCACACGGGTTATTACAAGATATTGTCAAAAACAGACAGATTAAGGCCATTCTACAAAAATACTGGTACCTACCTCAGCATGGATACTATGCTAGCACCATTTGTCCCTACTCAACCACTAATCACCTACCGTAGAGCTCCATCACTACGCGACAAACTTGTCCATTGTAAATATAAAATCAATAAACATGACAGTGTTAAACCAACAGGGACATTTAAATGTGGTAATCGCAATTATTGCCAGTATATTCATACTGGAAAGAATTTATATCTACTGAACGGAGAGAAATTTAGACCTAAATTGCCACACTGCAGGTGTAGTCTATCTACTGCAGTGTGAATGCAATTGCTACTATGTGGGAAAAACCAAACTTGAATTCTGGCGAAGAATTTACAGACATATCGCCAGCATCAAAGAGAAGGACCCTGGTCTTCCCCTTGGAAGACACAGTCACACAGTGCATTTTGATCATACTCCAAAGGTGCGATTTCTTGCACTGGACCATATTCCAAACAACTCAAGAGGGGGCGATTTAAACAAGCAACTCTAAGGCCCCATTCACACCTGAGCGTAGCGGTTTTTAGCGTTTTTCCGGCGTTTTGTTGCGCGTTTCTTTGGGCATATTTGCGCGTTTCCATGCAGCGTTGTCCAGCGTTTTTGAGCTTTGGCGGTTTTTTTATTAACCAATAGGAAAAATAATCATCTGTTTCATCATTTGTTGCTATGTTTTCAGATTTTGTCATCTGCTTCCTGCTCCAAAAACGCCCAAATCTGCCCGATTCGCATGACAAAAAAGCAGAGGTGGGGGACTCGAGTCACATGACTTGACTCGAGTCGGACTCGAGTCACCTGTTTGAGGACTTGCGACTTGCTTGACAAAATTAAATAAATGACTCGACTTGACTTTGACTTGCCACTAATGACTTGCGACTTGACTTTGACTTGGGCTATTTGACTTGCAAGGACTTGCAATGACTTGGCACCACCAGTGCTGTGTCTTGGCCTAGGCAAAATATGCCAAGAAAAAAGCACTAAGCAGTTTTGTTAATGTTGAAAATGAAACAAAACCTTTCCTGAAAACTGACTTTTAACTAATTTTAAGGATGGAAATGGGGTAGATCAGTATTTTGACTTAATTTGTGACTTGACCAAAATAAATGACTTGACTTGACTTGCTTGACTTCTAGCAGGGACTCGACTTGACTTGCTTGCTTTTCGCCACAGTAACTTGGGACTTGCTTATGACTTGAAGGTTAAGACTTGAGACTTGCTTGTGACTTGCACATGTGTGACTTACCCCCATGTCTGCAAAAAAGGGTCCAGAACTTGTTTGAGCTTCAGGCGTAGGGCTTCAGGCGACTTGGAGTGGAGATGTGAACCATCTCCATAGAGAATAATGGATTTTTTCCCCTCAAGCGTATTGTAGCTTGAGGCTTCAAGCTACAAAACGCTCAGGTGTGAATGGAGTCTTACAGAGTGAATTGGAGGTGGATTTTTCGCCTTAATGCAATTGCACCTCCAGGTCTGAATGAGGCGTTTAACTTCAAACCGTATCTGGAAGGCTTTCAGTCAGGCATGTGTGCGGTATGCCCTATACACACGGTCGGACATTGATCGGACATTCTGACAACAAAATCCATGGATTTTTTCAGACGGATGTTGGCTCAAACTTGTCTTGCATACACACGGTCGCACAAAGTTGTTTGAAAATCCAATCGTTCTGAACGCGGTGGCGTAAAACACGTACCTCGGGACTACAAATGGGGCAGTAGCCAATAGCTTTCGTCTCTTAATTTATTCTGAGCATGCGTGGCACTTTGTGCGTCTGATTTGTGTACACACGATCGGAATTTAACCGATCGGATTTTGTTGTCGGAAAATTTTATTTCCTGCTCTCAAACTTTTTGTGTCGGAAATTCCAACGGAAAAAGTCCCATGGAGCCCACACACGATCGGAATTTCCGATAACACAATCCGATCGCACTTTTTCCGTCGGAAAATCCGACCGTGTGTACAGGGCATAAGACTTATAAAAGCAAGGGTTTTGAGGCCCTTAAAGCATAATTTCCTATAGGCATGGCCAATATCTTTTATTGTTGATTACTACAATATAGGTATATGTATATATATATATATATATATATATATATATATATATATATATATATATATATATATATATATATACATATATATATATATATAGGATTTGTGTTGTTTATATATTCCAGCACATTGTGCTATTAATTGATTTTGTACCACCATTATTATGGATTTGTGATTCTGTTTGTTTTCGTTTTATTTATTTTTTTAAAAGGTGTTTATTTAGTTTTCAGCGATACAACAACATATCAGTATAGCATTCAACATGGATACAATAGTCAATTAGCATAATAAAAGTAACCATACTTTGTATATTTCCTAGGCCGTTTTGTTATAATGAAAGTCTTAAGAGGAAGAAGCAAGACCCCCCGTTCCCCAAGCGCCAAACTATTGGCGGGTAGGGATGGGGGATTCGTCACAGGCCATATCCAGAAGGTACATTTCCAATGGTTCAAATACAACCAAAACAAAAACATGAACACTCATACAACCATACACTCACCATTCATACCAACCTAAATCTCACCAATATCTCACTTTTGTTGTGAGACCCATCTCTACCATAGATATAGAAAATATCACATATCTTATATTTTCCACGACATCTCCCTGTCTCTTTCACATTGCATATAACCTATCTCCATCCCATTCTATCCCTGAATATGCACAAACTATCTTATCAGTTTAGTTGGGAAGATAGAACTGTGCCCCAATAAGAGTTGGAGACATCCATCCACAGTTGCCACACTTTAGTAAATTTTTAAAAACATGCTCTACTGTTATATATAATTTTGAATTTGGGAAGCTCCCCATTAATAATACGAAACAAAGACTGTACTGTTGGAGGGTTACTATCTTTCCAGTGTAGCAGTATCACTTAACGTGCATAAAATAAGACAGTTCGAGTTAGAATCCGGGCAGGCACTCTGTGTATAAAATCATTCAAAATGCCCAACAGCCCTACATCAGGCTTCTGGGGCACCAGAAGAGCCAGTTGATTGTAAAAAAAAATGAATAAGTCCATCCAAGAGGAAGCCAGTCCAGGAAAGCTCCAAAACATATGATATAAATCAGCGTTATTCAAATTACATCTGGGGCATGCTGCATTAGTAACCAACCCCATTCGGTTCAACTTAGCTGGAGTGTAATGTAGATGATGAATAAACTTAAATTGTATATATTGATCTGCTGTACTTATATCTTGAAAACAGACCTCAGTGGCTTCTTCCCAGCCCTCTTCTGTAAGTTAAGGCATTAACAAACTCCATTTTTAAAAGGAGTTTTGAAATGGGTCTACCCTTGCCCCGGAGAGGCAGCCATAGAAGGTAGTTACCAATTTAGTAATATCAGGATAGGACGATAGATCTGCCATTGGAGACTCCTCAAGCTCTATAGACAATGACCCAAACTGAGCCCGAATGGCATGCCTGAGGAGTAAATACTTATAAAAGAATTTATGATCAATACGATAACTTCCCCTTAAATTTTCAAAGGATTCAAAAGTATTCCCTTTGATTACATGGGAAAGATGTGTAATCTGTAGGCGGGTCCACCATTGTGAGTCTGGATGCCCATAGAGCTCAGGGAGGCTGTGATTGTGCCAGAGAGGAGTTTGTGGTGTCCTCCCCAAAACCATAGTCGCAAGCCTCTTTTTCCCCTCTCTCCATGCCAACAGACCTACATCTATAGGGGAATATCAGGAACATTTGGATTTCAGTGCCCTATGTAATTCATCTTGAAATGAAACCGACGAACTATAAAATGTCAACAGAAGAGCTGTGGAAGGGGTCTGAGGCTCCGAGTGTAGCCAATCATAAACATAGGTGAGTTGGGAGGCTATGAAGTAATCATGGAGATTTGGGTAGGCAAGACCTCCCTTTAATTTGGAAGCTTGTAAGCATGATCTTGCTATTCGTGGTTGGGTATTGCTCCATATGAACGAAGATAAGGTGGATTCAATTTTCAAAAATAATTTCTTTGGGAGGTAAATTGAAGCAGCTCTAAAACAATATAAACATTTTGGCAAATAGATCATCTTAAAAATATTTATTCGACCTATCAGGTTCAAGGGGAGCATTGACCATGTTTGAAGTTTGTCCACCATTTGTTTAATAATGGGGGTAACATTTAATTCTACATATGTCGAGAATTCATTATGGATCTGAATGCCCAAATATTTAAAGGATTGGGTCTTCTGAAGGTTAGAATTACTCAAATAATTATATGCTAGAGGGGGGCCAATAGGGAAGGCTATGGAGTTGTGCCAACCGACCCTCAGTCCAGACACTTCCCCAAACTCTTCCACCACCTGCATCAAACTAGTAAAAGAGCTTTCCCTGCCATCGAGATACACAAGTGCATCATCTGCGTATAGAGATATCTTTTCTTCCAAAGCACCACAACGGATGCCCCCTATCCCAGACGCCTGCCGCACCGCCAGAGCCTAAGGCTCAATGGCGAGAGCAAACAGATGTGGGGAGAGGGGGCAGCCCTGCCTAGTACCCCTTTTTAGAGAGAATGGTGAGGAGAGATCTCTATTAGTACGAACCCTAGCTCTAGGGCTTGCATATAAAAGATGAACCCACCTCATATAATGTGGGCCACAACCCATCCTTGACATGGTTTCCCACAGAAACGTCCAACGGACAGTGTTGAAACAGAACAAGGAATTGGTTGCACACTGGAACTCCAAATTATCTTGATGTCATCTTTATTGTCAAAAAAGGGTTAGACAGATACAGGCAAAGGTAGACGTTTCACAAGCGATAGCTTGCTTGTTCACAACCCAGTGTCGAAAGCCTTCAACACATCTAATGACAGTACCAGTCCACTATTTCCTTGGAGGCTCTATGGATATGCAGATACAATCTTCAGATATCAAAAGTGTTTTGCCCAGGCATAAATCTCGACTGATCAGGTGATATTAGAGATAATATTACTTTCTGTAGACGGCTTGCCAGTATTTTTGCCATAATTTTGGCATCATTTTTTTAAAAGTGAAATAGGTCGATATCACCCACATAGTAACTTGTCCTTGCCAGGTTTAGGTAAAACTACAATTAAGGCTTTGTTCATCAACTCAAAGAGAACTCCCTGCTTTAGTGACACGCGATAAGTAGCCAGTAGCCTAGGGGCAATCGATTCAGTGTATGTTTGATACCATGCAGAGGGAATACCATCTAAACCTGGGATCTTGGAGGGTGACAGTGAGCTGATAGCCTTCTCCACCTCCTCAACTGTTATGTCTTGATCTAAAAGGTCCTTATGAGAGTCACTGAGCATGGGGAAGTTTAGTGAGGAGAAAAAACCTGTGAAGGTGGTCTCTAAAGGGGGTGTTAGATCATCATAGAGTTTCCCATAGTATGATGCAAACTCCTGATTGATAATCAAGGGGTCTGAGGTAATAGAGCCATCAGTTAGCTGTATGGCGGGTATCGAGCTGTCTATGTATTACAGTATGGGCCAGGAAAGCAAGCAGTCTCCCATTCTTACCCCCATGTTCATGTATTCTAGCGGACAGATGTAGTTGTTGCTTTTGTGTCAGATCAACCTGGTGTATTTGTAGTGCTTTATGTGCCTCAGTTAGTTCTCCCCGGGTTATATTGGATGGATTGGCCGTATGTTTGGATCTTGCCTCCTCGAGGGATCGTTCAAGAGCAGCCTACAAGGCCCTCCCAGTTAGTCTATAATGTTTAATGCGGGATATGTAAGAGCCTCGCAACACTGCCTTAAAGGCATTTCAAACTTGTCAGCAGTGTCCGAGTTGGAAGCCCAATAATTAGCTATGTCTACCGTGATAGACTCTTGTATCTCAGGTGTGGAGATCCAGAGGGGACTGAGCCTCCAGACCCGAAACGCAGGCCTGTGTCCCAAAGTGAGAGTTACCTGTATAAGTGAATTATCCGATATAGTCTGCCCTACATATGTGATCGCCTGAACAAATGGTAAAAGATCTTTAGTGGCAAGAGCATAATCTAACCTGGATAGAGAACCATATGATTTGGATTGACACGATACTGTGGGAAATTTCCAACGCCATATATCCACATAACCATATGCCTCACACCATTTGCTAAATAACCTCAATTCAGATATTAGAGGTTTTAATCTATCCAGAGTTGGTTGTAATACCAAGTTAAAATCTCCCATAATGATCATAGGACATAGTGGCAAGGAGGAGAGTTTAGCACTTATTACAGTAAATACTGTGACCTTGACCGGCAGGGGGACATATATTGTGACCAGAATAACAGGGGTCCTTTGTATCGTGTATCATAAGATATTGGCCCTTAGGGTCAGAGATCACCGTATGACACGAAAAGGGGAGTCCCTTACGAATTAGAACAGCTAACCCCCGGCAATAATTAGAATACGTGGATTGGTGGTTATGCGCGACCCACTGCTTTTTTAGCCCTATCACTTTAGAGCCCATAAGATGGGTCTCTTGGAAACAGACAATATGCGGGTTGAGCCGTTTAACCTGATCAAATACCAATGCACTTTTGAACTTCGAGTTTAGCCCGTGTACATTCCACGAGCAGATGTTTACCTCAGCCATTGTGGATTAAAACTATAAAACTCAGGAGGGATAGAATAGTTCCAAGGGATCCCTGAGCAGTCTCCTCGGAATCGGCCACAATCACAGCATCATAGGTGGGATAGGTTAGTACACATTCACACATCCATTCAGCATCCATACATATCAAAATTAAACAATATAAACATAACAAGAGGCTGTTAAAAGACAGCAACACGGAGGGCGTGTCCTGGCCATGGAAGGGTGAAGACGTGCTTCCTCTCGATCCATCTCACCGCCACACCTCATCACCGCATAGGGAGAGCAATCTTACCCCATCCGCCGCTATAGATGTCGCAGAGGAACCGGGCATCCTCACAGCCTTTGAGGAACGATCGCACGTGACAGGGACAGCTTGATTCGTTCCTCTCCGGACCCAGCGGGAGAAGCCGCGAGGCTTCAAAGATGGCGCCGACAACGAAGGCCGCAAAAATCCCCAAAGCCTCACAACACACCGCTCCACGCGGGAATCAGACGACAGGCTCACCCATACCATCCCCTGCATCGGTGAGTGAATCGATCCCCCTGACCTCCCCAGAAGCTCCCTCCACACCGGATGGTGACTTGGAAGCCCCTGACCCCCTGGATGGACCTGACATCAGACGCCATATTTGGTCCTTACCCACTAAAGCAGACCTAGAACGCTTTGCTGACAGTGTAGAGAAGGCCCTGAAGGAAGACATAGCACAACTTAAGGCTGACACAACTCACTTAGGGGGCAGAGTGGATTCCTTGGAGCAGAGGTTAGAGGAAACACTTCCAGTTATTACCATGCTGCAAGATAAATGTGCTACACAAAGTCATCAGATTGAGGACTTACTCTGTCAGTTGGACAACATGGATAATCGCAGCTGCTGAGCGAATATAAGAAACAGAGGCCTGCCTGAAGCAACTGGGGCTAAAGACATTATTCCTACACTGAAAGGGATCTTTAGAGAATTTTTAGAATTGCCCGCCACAGCTACCATTGAAATTGATCAGGCACACAGAGCCCCGAAGGCCCCCTCCCAAGACGTTAACAACCCGAGGGACATTATATGTAAGCTGCACAGATATACACTTAAGGACCGTATCATGCAGAAAATGAGAGGAAAGCCATACTTCGACTTTGATGGCGCATGTTTGGCCTTTTATCAGGACATCTCGAGGCGCACTTTGCTACAACGCAGATCTCTTCGCCCTCTCCTGATAGCTATCCAAGATGCGGGTCTAAAATACCGTTGGGGCTTTCCCTTTTTTCTTCAAGTCACAAAGGAGGACAGAACCGTGACTCTCCGTACCAAAGATGATCTACCGAACTTTCTGTCCTATCTAGACCTAGATCCAGTGGACTTTCTGGACTGGAGGAGCTCGCTAGAATTCCCTACGGCCAAACTACCAACACTCCAACCATGGCAACCCGCCAGACACACGAGCCGCCGACGGGATCGCAGAAGACATCAGTCTGATACCTCCACTGGACATGACTTCACTAGGGACTAGTGACACTAGCTCCAGAGATAAGGAAGAGTATCACTCAAAGGCTGCATTTGAGACTCTAATCCATAGATGAAGTGGAGCTGAGTTCATTTTTGTTAATCTCACTCTCTGATTAATCCACGTTTAGCTGTATGACGCACTGTTCTGCAGGCGTTGTTTGCACTTTAATTACCCACGATAGACCCCTCTATTCCCTTTTCCTCAAACAATTCCTCTCCACAACAGGTAACATACCTGCTCCCCCTACAAGTTATATATTGTCAGATGCGGTGAGAGGAGTCGGGGGCCGCTTCAACCTCGTTCATTGTTGGTCCACGTTTCCCCCCGTAGGCCACCCTTCTAGTTTTAGGGTATTGTTCCCTCTTGGGATATTGAGTTGTGGTCTGTACCTCCCTCCCCTCAGGGGGACGGGGTCCTAGACACGGCTCATAGATGTTATCAATGTTCAAGCGGTTATGACCGCTTTGGTTTTATATTTATCTCACGTTTCTCTTTTTTCCTCCTTTCCTTTATCCCTGCTCTTTTTTTTTCCCCTCCCATCCCTTCACAAGAACAATAGGTTGCCTCGTTGTCCACGCTGGGCGTATCGTCGAGTTCCGCACCGCACCATCACTCCTTCCACTTCATGGCCACTCTACAGGTAAGCTCTTATAATGTTAGGGGACTTTGCTCCCCACATAAACGGAGTAAACTTTGGAGAGAACTCAAACGGTTGAAGACACAGGTGGTCTTCCTCCAGGAGACCCATTTTACACCCCAATCGCTTCCTAGACTGCCTACACATCTTTTTAACCAGTGGTTTGTTAGCACATCCCCAACGCCTAAATCTAAAGGTACGGCCATAGCAATACACAAATCCTGTCCTTTCCAACCTCTAGATAACAAAATAGATCCACAGGGCAGATATGTTTTTTTAAAAGGAAACATAGCAGGACAAAAATACACGTTTGCCTCAATTTACGCCCCAAACACTAACCAACTCACTTTTATTGACGCTACTTTAGCGTTACTAGCAGACTTTAGGGAGGACCTTCTGGTTCTCGGGGGCGACTTCAATGTGAGCCCGGATCCCTTGGTAGATACATCTCACAAGAGATCCCCCCACTCCTTCGCGTTTCTAAAGCACTTCCTTAAGACCATTCAATCACATCTTTTACTAGACTGCTGGAGGATACTACATCCCTCAGACCATGACTATAGTTACTACTCTAAAGTACATGACGTCTACACTCGTATAGACCATATCTACGTGGATCGCACCACACTAGAATTTCTACAAGAAGCATTTATAGGTAATATTACCATATCAGACCACGCCCCAGTCCATATAACTCTTACTTTACCCTCAGGAGGGCACAAAACCTGGACGTGGAGAATGAACAGTAATTTACTAGATGACGAGGCGGTGGTGAAGAGTGTCTCTGACACTTTGAGCCACTACTTCAGAGAGAACTCGACGGAGGAAGTGAGTGAGGGGGTAGTGTGGGAGGCCCACAAGGCTGTAGCACGTGGAGAATTGATCTCTCAGGGATCTAGACTAAAAAAGGAACGGCAGGCTGACTTTCTGAGACTGCACACTGCGCTCCAAAAGGCGGAACTACAGCACAAAGCAAATGGGAACCCTGAAGCGTTAAAGCAACTTACTGATTTGCGGGAGCTGTTCCTTCGTTTTCTAGATAGACAGACCAAGCAACAGCTCCGTTATATGTCACATAAATATTATGAGCATGGTAACAAATGCGGACGAATGTTAGCAAGGGCACTTAGAAAACGACAGGCTCAGTCATGTATACATAAACTACAATCGGCTTCGGGGGAGACAGTGGTTCAATCCTCCAAGATCGCCTCAGGCTTTAGAGACTATTACGCCAAACTATATAACTTAGACTCAGAGACCCCCACTACTACGACAGAAACTAGACAACATGCGATACAAAAATATTTGTCCTCGGCCGGTCTCCCACCACTCACAGAAGATCAGTCCTCAGCTTTGGAAATCCCAATTACGGTGGCGGAGATTGGGGCAACGGTGGAGTCCTTGCCCAATGGGAAAAGTCCTGGCCCAGACGGGTTCACTAAAGATTACTATAAGACCTTCTTTTCCTTATTAGCTACACCTATGTGTAAATACTTTAATGCTATAGCAGGAGGGACTGTAATCCCTTCGGAAGCGTTACTGGCACACATTACGGTGATGCCAAAGGAGGGCAAGGATCCCACCGTCCCCCAGAGCTACCGCCCTATCTCCCTTCTCAATTTAGACATTAAACGCCTAGCAAAAATTTTAGCCAATAGACTCAAACACATTGTACCAAACATTGTCCATCCTGACCAGACAGGTTTCATAACCGGTAGAGAGGCCAGAGACAATTCTCTTAGAGCAATACAACTTATACATTGGGCACGCACCCGCCCAGATCCTCAACCTTACTTGATTTTATCCACTGACGCAGAAAAAGCGTTCGACCATGTTGATTGGTCATATCTGACAGCGGTACTTACATCATTAGGATTAGGCCCATGAATGCTGACATCCATATTAGCATTATACGCTACACCTTGCGCACAGGTCAAAGTTAATGGGACTCTCTCTTCTCGCTTCCCCATTGGTAACGGCACGAGGCAAGGGTGCCCTCTCTCACCCCTACTGTTCGCCTTGGTATTGGAACCACTTCTCCGATCTGTGAGATCCAATCAGAACATCAGGGGACTAAAGGTGGGAAATATGGAGCACAAGCTATCGGCATATGCCGATGACATTTTGTTCCACCTATCAGACCCCCTGATCTCGTTGCCTAACCTAATGCAGGAACTGAAGATCTTTGGATCAATATCAAATTTTAAAATCAACCTCTCTAAATCCTTTACGTGGCTCAGTCGCGTAAATATCATAAAAATGAATGTTTTACCTCGCATACTGTTTTTCTTACAGATGCTACCGATCCCCCTACCCAGAACATTTTTTGATCAGCTGGCCAAAATGCTCTCAAATTTCATCTGGAACTCATGAAAGCCCAGGATAGCTCTGCGTCTGCTTAATCGTCCTAAGCGAACGGGTGGTTTAGGTATCCCAGACATAAAACGCTATTATCGCGCAGTAGCCCTTCAGAGAATCCTGAACTGGCGTTTCCATACAGAATCCAAACTTTGGGTCAACTTAAAGAAGTGCCTGGCTGGTAGAAATTTGGCTTACGCTCCGTGGTTGCCGCGGGAGTGTAGGGGGCTTTCTGAATCAACCTCCCCGCTGACGACTCAGGTTCTGTCGGTCTGGGACAAAACAAATCTATTGCTGAAATTTGCTCCCCCTATATCCCCGCTGGCACCGCTGGGTGGATTCCAATGGTTCCCTCCAGGTGAACAAATGGCATTTTTTGAGCCATGGCTAGATGATGGGAATGCTAGCTGTGGTAAATTCATGAAGGATGGTAAGCTCATGAGTTATGAAAGCTTACCAGTAGGACGCAAGGGCCCACAACTCAATTTTTGGAGATACAGGCAGTTGCACCACTTCTTTGAGAAACATATTCATCTGATTAGAGACCCGTCTACACCCACTTCTTATGAACGCCTCTTCACAGATGAAGAGCCAGTTCCTCACATGGTGTCGGAGCTGTGCCAACTTTTGGGAGAGGCGGACCCCCACCTGAAGCCCACATACATTCGTAAGTGGGAAGCTGATCTAGGACATGAACTTACAGATACACAACTACACCATCTTTATTATATGACACATTCATCCTCCGTAGACTCCCGTACCCAAGAGACGAATTATAAAATAATGTCTCGCTGGTACCGTGTGCCAGCGGATTTAGCCCGCATTTACCCCTCGGTATCGGATCGCTGTTGGCGGGGATGTGGGCACCGGGGAACTCTTTTGCACATATGGTGGACCTGCCCCATAATTAAAGGGGTTGTAAAGATAATAATTTTTTCACCTTAATGCATTAAGGTGAAAAAACTTTTGACAGTACCGCCGCCCCCAGGCCCCCCGTTTTACTTACCTGACGCCTCGAATCTTCGCTGCTCGTCCTCATCATCTTCATTGCAGCTCAGCCTGGTCGCTGATTGGCTGCAGTGGATGGATTGAAAGCAGCGCAGCCATTGGCTCCGGGGGGGCGGGGCCGAGTGATACAGCGAGCGGCTATAGCCGCCGGCTGTATCACGGGAGCGCGCCCGCAAGCACTCACCACCATGCGAGGGAGCTCGCATTAAGGTGGTAAATGCTTGCGGGGAGGAGCTGAAACAGCCGCCGAGGGACCCCAGAAGACCAGGTTCGGGGCCACTCTGTTCAGAACGAGCTGCACAGTGAAGGTAAGTATGATATGTTTGTTATTTAAAAAAAAAAAATAAATTACCTTTACAACCCCTTTAAGCCCTTTTGGGAAGATGTAAAAGAACAGATAAAAACTATATTAGGACTGGAGGTTCCTTTCTCTCCCGAGCACTTCATATTGCATGTACCCGCATCTTCACTTAGACAATACAAGAAAAGTGTATTACCACACCTGCTGAATGCAGCCAGACGACTACTCCCAATTTACTGGAAGAAGTCCAACATCCCTACAAGGGAACAGTGGATTGCAGGGGTGAATGCAATACGCAAGGCTGAGGAGTGGATAGCGACCTGCCGAGGTTTGCGAGAGAAATATCTAGCAATATGGGCACCCTGGAATGATTTTTCCCCAGACCCACGTTGGGTCCCCTCCAGCTTTATTAGAGTTAGCGGATCCCTCACTAAAAGCTCGTAGATCAACAAGTGCTGAGAGGTAGAGATACCGGAATTTGAGTAGCTGTTGTGAATTGGCCCTGATTGATGTGACGGATACCTGTGCTGTGGTGCGCCTGGCGTGGACACGGACGACACATCCCTAAAGAGCATGGGTATGTCTAGCTTGTTCCATCCTGCTCCCCCCTTTCCTTCCCCACCTACTTTCTTTTCTCTTTTCTGTTAACCTGGTTTATTTTATAACAGTGGATTGTGTTATTGACTCTAAGTTGACGGACGGTGAGACCCCCACATGAAGCTGCCCCATGGGTAGCGTAATTACAGTAGTCCCTATCTGACAAGCATACTGTTATCGCTTAACGGCCCCCCCATACGGGATGGGGGTGGAGGGTGGTTTGATGGAGGCATTAGTGCCCCCCCCCCCCCTTCGCCTCACCCGTGGGCCGAATGATAAGTTATTTGATGTTCAGATAAAAGACTTACCTTTCCAGCTCAAAACTAACTCATGCTCTCAAAAAGGGTCCCGGTGAGCTGATAGATTATATGGTGGCTTTAGTAGCCTTAAAAATACTAGAGGGTCTCCCCGTCCGACACACATTACTAGACTACTTGATACGTGGTTTGAGATTGTAACATTCTGACCATACTTTGCCCTAAACGAATCAAGTGGTTCAAATGTATTCACTCGACCCTGCGAGGTCGATTCCACAAACGTTTATTTCTTATGGATATGTCTTGTCCCTTTTTTTTGTGTTTGTTTATGTCAAATAAAAATAAAATAATGATTACAAAAAAAAGACAGCAACACCCCTGCCCGACTCTCACGGAACCGGAGTGGGCCTATACCCAAAACTTGAGCCATGCGTGGGGTGCATGACCTGTTACCCATGAATTGGAATGAAAAAAGAAAAGAACAGTTCCACTATTATGTGGAGTAGCATAGCTCCCCAGGCGCAGCTCCCACCCTCTCAGCAGATGAGGGTTGTGGGCACTCCCGCAAAAAAGGTAATAGTGGTTGATCCCCTTAAGTCCCAGCAAGAAAAAAAGGAGGGGGCTGTAGTGTTCACAGCATGCATAAGTAGGGGAAGAGAAAAAACAAGTAGATTGGCATCACAAAGGTACAAATATCCATCAGGCGGGTTCCCGAGGACGTTGTGGCAGTGATTCCCACCACGCCATGGCATTCTCAGGAGATTGAAAAAAGTGAACTTTGTCTTGATCGACGACTCGTAGAGTGGCCGGGAACAGCATAGAATATTGAATAGCATGTTCCCGCAATCGTTGCTTGATTGATTGGTATTGTGCTCTTTGGTTACGAACGGCCACTGAGTAATCCGGGTACAGTGACACCACCGCATTATTGATCTTGAGACTGCCTTTCAATCTGGCTGCACGTAGTATAGAATCACGGTCTCTGTAGTTCAATAGGCAAATCACCATTATGCGAGGAGGATTTCCTGCTGGGAGAGGACGGCCCGGGACTCGGTGTGCCCGTTCGATCACAAAACATGGGGATAGGAGCTCACGGACAAATTCCTGCTCCAGCCAGCTCTCCAGGAATGCCACCGGGTCGGACCCCTCTACTCTTTCAGGGAGACCAACCAGCCTAAGATTGTTTCTTCTGAGGCGGTTTTCAAGGTCATCCACCTTCTCTTCTAGTGTGGCTATTTTCCCGCCAGCAATATTGATCTTGGGTAGAAGAGGGTTAACTGTGTCCTCAAGGTCACCAATGCGACGTTCGGACTCAGAGACCCGACCACGCAATTTTTGGACATTATGTCTCAACAAAGCAAAGTCATTCTTATTTTCAGTGACCGTCCCCAGTAACACAGTATGGTTTATGGTACCTCCAATAGCGTAGGCCCCTTTGCATCATCCGCCGCATCCTCTCCCTCTGGTAATTGTGAAATCAGGATCGAAGGATCAGATATTCCCAGGGAGGACTGCGTTGAAGTGCCCGACGTGTCTCCAAAGAGATCCGGAGTAGATGCAGGCGACAGGCATGGTGCTGTGTTGGCGGTGCAGCTGCCATCTTGGCCCGAGTGTGTAGTAACACTCATTCTTGCCGGCGGTTGTTTCTCCAGTCTGCCCATCCGCCGCTACCACCATCCAGTGAATCTTGACTCTTCCCCGATCTAAGCGGTACCTGTATGTCATTGTTTAGGGTGAGATCAATGCAGGATGGAGCAGGATTATCTCAGGAGAGCCGGAGCTGCTCGGAGAGACGTCCGATCACATGCTCGTCCAGGCCACGCCCCCTTGTTTTCATTTTATCAATAGATTGTTTGAATTAGTGGTGCACCGAAATTTCGGCCGCTGAAAATTATTGGCCGAAAACTGTTTTTTCATTTGGCCGAATTAAAAAACAGCTGATACCGAAAAGGGGGAGTGGTCTGCCCTGAGTGCCGCCCAGTCCTCCACTCCCTCTTACTCCTCCTCCACTCGCTGCGATCTCTGTGTTTCACGGAGCTGAATTGCCCGGTTGCAGTTAACAATGTCCTGTCTCCTGTGATAGACGGCACACTGATCCAATGGTGGGACATTGAATCAGCGTGACGTGATTACAGGAGGCAGGACATTGTTACTGCGGCCCTGGGCAATTCAAATCCAGTTCCGTGACACACTGAGATCGCCACTGATGCGGGCACAGGCAGGCTGCACATGATGGGCACTGCTAAAGCTGCTGGGTATACATGATGGGCACTGGTAAAGCTGCTGGGCATACATGATGGGCACTGGCAAGCTGCACATGGACACTGATGGGCTGCATATGACGGACACTGCCAAGCTGCATATGACGGGCACTGCCAAGCTGCATATGACGGGCACTGCCAAGCTGCATATGACCTGGCTGGTTTGCTGATTTGGGAGGAATGTAGACACATTTCCATCTCCCTGTGTGCTCAGCATCGATTGGCCTACCCGTGTAAGTACTCAGATCCACTGTCATCAACTATGTTCTAGCATATCAATCTATGTTGAAAGTATGATTCTAATTAAAAATATTTCTTCTAACTATACTGTTATTGCATTATACTAATATTTGCTATACAGTGGAACCTCGGATTGCGAGTAACGCGGTTAACGAGAGTTTCGCAATACGAGCACTGTATTTTTAAAAATCGTAACTCGGTTTGCGAGTCTTGTCTTGCAAAACGAGCATGATTTAGGTCAAAATGTGTGCAGTACCGCGTTTGGCCTAAGGTAGGGGGGCGCCGGAGCCGAGCGGCGCCAATCGTCGCTGTTCGGAAATGCACAGAAAGGCCCGAGGACAGCTCGGTTGACCTTGGCAAACCTCAGGAACGGAGTCTTTCCGAGGTCAGCCGAGGTGTCCTCTGGCCTTTCCGGCCATTTCCGAGGCTCTCCGGCGCCCCCCCACCTCTGGCCGCATGCGGTATTGCATGCCATTGAAGTCAATGCGGAACAAATTATTTTCGTTTCCATTGACTTTGATGAGGAAACTGGCTTTGATATGCGAGTACTTTGGATTAAGAGCATTCTCCTGGAACGGATTATGCTTGTAATCCAAGGTTCCACTGTATTTATATTTATAGAACAAAAATACAACAAATAAGATTGTCCTAAATGACACTAATGCCGCGTACACACGGTCGGACTTTCCGGCATACTTGGTCCGGCGGACCAGAGTGTGCCGGACAATCCGCCCGTGTGTGGGCGGCGGCGGACTTTTCCGGCGGACTTCTTCCCAAAAGCCCGCCGGACCTAGATTTTAAACATGTTTGAAATCTTTCCGTCGGACTCAGTTTCGGGCGGAAAGTCCGCTCGTGTGTGTGCTGGTCCGACGGAAAGCCCGCTCGTGTGTAGGCTGGTCCGACAGACCAAATACGACACGAGGGGATGGTATTGCATCTCGCGCTCGCTGCAATAGGAAAAACAAATCTTCCTATTGCGGCGAGCGCGGGGCATACCAGGCCCTTAGGTCTGGTATGGATTATAAAGGGGAACCCCGCTACGCCGAAAAAACGTCCCAGCATGCCCAAGGACTGTGACATCATATGGGGGCGGGGTCTCCGCCTATATAAGTCACAACGCAGCCCTCAGAGACCAGTCCAGCCGGAGAGAGCGTCGTGTCAACATCTGGGGGAAGAGAAGAGAAGAGAAGCCAAGAAGCCAAGAAGCCCAGAAGTCCGGACCTCCGCTCGCAATAGAGCTACATGAAGAGAGCGGAGGGGCCGGCCGAAGACCTGCGACACCGGGAGAAGAGGCCGGAGAGCGGAGAAGAACCAACCGGACGCCGGGAGAAGATGAAGCGGAGGGACCCCCGAAGCCGGAAGAAGACCCCCGAAGCCGGAGGAAGATCCCCCCCCCGGAGCTGTTTAATAAAATATTTTAAAAACCTGTGTAGTGTGTTTTATTACTTACACTTTTTTCCTAGGTAAATGGGTAGGGGTACCATGTACCCCATACTCATTTACATAGGGTGGGGGGCCGGGATCTGGGGGCCCCCTTATTAAAGGGGGCTCCCAGATTCCGATAAGCCCCCGCCCGCAGACCCCGACAACCAACGGCCAGGGTTGTCGGGAAGAGGCCCTTGTCCTCATCAACATGGGGACAAGGTGCTTTGGGGGGGGGGGGGCGCAGGGCGCCCCCCTCCCCCAAAGCACCCACCCCCCATGTTGAGGGCATGCGGCCTGGTACGGTTCAGGAGGGGGGGGGCGCTCGCTCGTCCCCACCCCCTTTCCTGACCGGCCAGGCTGCGTGCTCGGATCGGGGTCTGGTATGGATTTTAGGGGGACCCCACGCCGTTTTTTCGGCGTAGCGGGGTTCCCCTTTATAATCCATACCAGACCTAAGGGCCTGGTATGCCCCGCGACGGGGCTAGCAAGGTGTCAATCTCGCCGATAAAAGCGGCAAGATTGACATCCTTTTCTAGTCCCGTCGCACCTGAGTCACGTTCAAAATGAACGGACTTGTCCGTGTGTGGGCAAGTCCGTTCATTCTGAAAGTCCGCCGGAACTCCGGCGAAAGTCCGTCGGAAAGACGGGCGGACTTAGCCCGCCGGAAAGTCCCGGCGTGTGTGGGCAAGTCCGTCCGTTTTAAAGTCCGGCGCACCTGGCGGACAAAGTCCGTCGGAAAGTGTGCCGGACCAAGTAGGATAGAAAGTCCGCTCGTGTGTACGCGGCATAAGCCTCTGAGGAAGGACGTCATCGTCCGAAACATGTCAGGCGTCATTTGTAATATGCACTTTTGCTAGCCTAATCTTCAAATAAGGCAGCTAAGTTTCATGCCTATTTTGTATATTTAGTATATATTTGTTACAATTTTTACATGTTAAGTCTTTGACATTTGTAATTTTATCAATTGTGATTATGAAATAATCATTTTTACTTCATACTCGGTCTGTCATTCAAAAATCCTGAGGGGTTACACTGTGCCTTGTGCAATAAGTCTTCTTTTGTTAAAGTATTAGTAAAGGTTCATTTTTTTTTTTTTTAATGACAAACATGTTATACTTACCTGCTCTGTGTAATGGTTTTGCACAGAGCATCCTGGATCCTTCTCTTCTCCCCCCTGCCGCTGTCCTGGGCTTCCCCTTCCCTGTGGAGTGCCCCCGTAGCAAGCCACTTGCTCTGGGGGCAACCGTGTGTGCTGACAGCTGGGCCCTGCTCTTTGTGTCCATAAAACACTCGGCCTCTGCCCCCCCATCACTAGCTCTGATTGACAGGAGTGGGAGCCAATGGCTCCCACTGCTGTATCACAGCCAATGAGGAGCGAGAGAGCAGAGAGAGACTTGGCTCTCGTGCAAATCACTGGATCAAGATCGGGGTCAGGTATATATATTTAGGGGGGCTACAGGGGAAGCTGCATGCAGCAGGTTTTTGACCATACTGCATAGAAACCTTCTGCCTTAACAACCACTTTAAGGTTTAGGGTTGAGATTGGTAGCTAGGTTTAGGTTAAATTATTAGGTTTAGAGGTTTTTTATTGGTCTGACATTTCAGGGTTAATTACTAAAACTGGTGCAGCTCTGCATAGAAACCAAATCAGCTTCCAGGTTTTATTTTCAAAGCTTAAAGGATATGTAAAGGTTTATTTAAAAAACAAACATGTCATACCTACCTCCTCTGTGCAGCTGGTTTTGCACAGAGTGGCCCCCGATCCTCCTCTTCTGGGGTCCTTCAGCGGTGCTCCTGGCTCCTCCTCTTCTCGAGTGTCCCATTGGAGAGTGACTCTCTGTGCAGGCGTGCTCCTGTGTCCTGTTGCTGCGTCCATTGACACAGACAGCAGGACTCGGCTCCGCCCCTGGCTCCCGCGTCATTGGATTTGATTGACAGCAGCGGGAGCCAATGCCTGTGCTGCTATCAATCTATCCAATCAGGACCGAAACACTGGCTGGAGCTGGTGTGCTTGTCCCTGCCGCTGGAAAGACCAGGTTCAGGTAAGTAAAGGGGGGGGGGGGGGGCTGCTGCATCAGAGATTTTTTACCTTAATGCATAGAAAGACTGCATTAAGGTGAAAAACCTAAAGGATTTACAACTCCTTTAATTGAACAAGCTGAAGCTAGAAGCTGATTGGCTACCATGCACAGCTGCACCAGATTCTGAATACTCCAGTTGTAGCAAATCTCCCCGTGTATTAGGGTTCAATTTAAGAGTATTAAAACCCCTGGTGCCCAACCTGTGGCCTATAAGCCATATGCGGCCTTCGGACCTTAGCAGTCAATAGTGGGAACATGGATTTGTAAAGGGGCCTTTAATAGCAGTGATCTCTAAAGCCTTTTTTTTATTTTTTTTATTTTTACAGAAAAGTTTATTTAAGTTTCAGGGCAAAACAAAGAAAAGCAATGGTACAATCTTATCAACCTTACATTAAGCACCCAATCGTAGCATTATCCAGTCGGCAGTATTATGGCAATTTGGTATCAGAACATCTATAGGGGGAAACTATCATCAGGAGCACATTGGAGGGAGCTGGAAGTGCATGAGAGAGGGGAGGAAAAGCCCCAGATGTTGGATGGAGGATAGGAGGGAGAGAGGGGGTTCCACCTCCACTTTATCTAGGAGTTGCCATCATTGAACATTATGTGTACTTCAACCCATCACAGATCAGCTGTACTACTACATTCCGAATCCTAGCCCAGAGGCAACCGTCGCTCACGAACCCAGGCCTCCCATAAATTTTTTGGAGCAGTTACGTTCCATATATGTCAGCTTGTACAGTGGCAGCTCTAGATCGATCAGGGATTGCCATTGTTGGAACGTGGGGGGGGGGGCGCTGGGCCTGTTCCATTGTCACAGGATTGCTTTCCTAGCATAGAAAGCTGTGTAGAATACAAATAGTTTTTTTAGATTGTGGGGCCTCCAATGTGTCGCAGATACCCAGCAGAAGGGGTATTGGGTCCCAGGGGACCCTCACGCCCGTCCAGAAGGGCCTCAGCTGTGAGCAGGACCATACCACATGGAAAAAGGATCCAACCTCTGCACTACATCTATGGCAGGCCGGTCGTCTGTCGGGGTATATTCTAGCCAGTCTCTCTCGGGAGTAGTAGACCCAGTGTAGAAACTTTAGTTGTGCGAGACAGTCCCTGGCCGAGATTATTAATGGGATGTACTGTTGGATGCCCTCTTCCCAGTCATCGTCAGCCAGTTCTGGGATATCTGACTGCCATGCTGAAAATAATTGGGAGACCTTTGAGGTATCGAGTCACGCCAGAATGGAGTAAAGGGCAGACAGAGTTCCACCCATCCCCGAGGCCCTCAGCAAGACCTCCACGTCATGAACCTCTAGCCTAATGGCTCGTGGGAATTGAGCCTGGAACATGTGTCTTAGCTGTAGGTATCTAAATAGCATAAGGTTGGGCAGGGCCCGGTCCCTTTTAAGGTCATCAAAGCTAAACAGTCTACCGTCGGACACTGTCTCCCAAGGTCTTGATTTCAAAAAATGCCCAGATCACTGGATCAGGTATGGTTTCAAAATGGGGCAGTCGAGGGATTACCCCAAAGTGGGGTGTGCGGGGACTCTTTCGCTATCCTGGGCGTACTACCAAGCCAGAGAAATTAGTTGATTATGCTATCCAGTTTTTTAAAGAAAGTCATTGGTATGGTGTTCGGGTCTGCCTAAAGAGATACAAGAGTTTAGGAAGGATTGACATCTTAATTAGATTAACCCTGCCAACTAAGGTAAGGGGCAGTGTTTTCCAGACAGCGCATCTCCCAGACAGGGAAGAGATCACCGGGGTCAAGTTGAGATTAACATACTGCGATAGATCTCTATGTATAATCACACCTAAATACTTGAACTGAGAAACAAACTGTAGTAGGGTATTGGTTTGCAGTGCTACAAACCGCAGAAGACAGAGGGAATAAGAACGGCTTACCCCAGTTAATGCAGATGCCAGAGTACCGACCAAACGTGTCTATAATAGATAGGTCCACCCCCAAGGGATCCCTATCATTCCTCAAATACAAAAGGGTATCATCGGCATAGAGGGAAATCCTCTCCTGTACTGGGCCCATGGGTATCCCATCCATTGCCTCAGAGGAGCGCAGTAGAATCGCCATCGGCTAAATAGCCAGCGCGAAGAGGACCGGAGACAGGGGGAACCCCTGCCTCTATGAAGTTGGAAGGGTGGGGAGAGGGTTGATCCCGTACGTACTCTAGCCTTCAGAGAACTATACAGGGCCCAGACCCACGAGATGAAATTAGATCCAAAGCCGAAACGACGCAGGACCTCCCACAGATAGACCCACTCCACCGAGTCAAATCCTTTTTCAGCATCGAAGGAGGCCACTGCATCCGATGGAGTGAGAAAATCAGTGAATGCCAGAACCGTATATAGTCTCTGGAGGTTGATATCTGTCCCTTTACCAGGCATGAACCCTGTCTGGTCCTCATGAATCAGGGTGAGGATAACGTAATTTATTCTACCAGCCAATACCTTGGTAAGTATCCGAACGTCAAAGTTAAACAGGGATATGGGCCGGTAGGATGTGCATAGTTTAGGATCCTTATCTGGCTTGGGAATCACTACAATGATTGCCTCCGCCATGGAGGTAGGAAGAGCACCCCCCTCCAAGGCTTGAGTCATCATGGCATGTAGCTTGGGCAGCAGTTGCTCTCCGTACCATTTATAAAACTCAGTCTGCCCCAGGAGTCTTCCCCACCTGTAGGCCACCTAGCGCCTGCTGCACTTCCTTGAGGGTTATTGGGCTGTCTAAGCTGTCCCTAGCCAACTCAGTGAGCTTGGGGAAGGCAATTTGATCCAAATAGCCTCCTAGTTCCTCATCTGAGTACGTCACCCTGGATGAGTACAGGGACTTGTAGTAGGAGGCAAAGTGGTCATTGATGGCCTGTAGGTCTGTCACAGCTGCCCCAAGGCCATCTTTAATTCGAGCTATACTGGTAACAGGCTGTTGTTCTTTAGCTATCCAGACCAGGAGCCGTCCAGTTCTCTCTCCCTGCTCGAAGATGCCTGGTTTGTGCCAGTTGATTTTTTTTGGCCTTAGTCACCCTTAGGAGAACTACTTCACGATAGGCAGCCTGCATATCTAGACAAGTAGTCAGATTTTTAGAGAGGACATATTGAGACTCCAGGGTGCATGCCCTGGTCTCAGCCTCCTCTATAGTTATGGCTGCAGCCCAACGGGCTCTAGAGATAGAAGACTGGTAGCAGCCCCTGACATACGCCTTAAAGGCATCCCATATCGCTTCAGAGGAGGCTGTACGGCTATTCAACAGCCAAAATTCAGAGATAAGGTTAGCTATATCATAGTCTATAGTAGGGTCAGAGATCCAGTATCGGGAAAGTCGCCACACTCTCTCAGAGGATGGAGTCGACGTTTGGAGGCAGCAGAGCAGGGGAGCAGGATCCGAGATACCTCTTGGGAGGATCTCAACCTCTCTTACCTTCGGCAGAAGCCCCCTACTGGCATAAACCAAATCTATTTGTGAGAGGGTACGGTATGAGTAGCAGGTAAAAGCACGCTCAGCAGGGTGCTTCCATCTCCAGACATCCGTCAAATCGTATAGGGACGCCCATCTGGACAGAGGAGAGTCCACGGCAGTGCCAGAGGCCAGTTTATCTAGGGAAAGACTAGGAAGCACATTGAAATCCCCTGCTATAATAATGTTATCTGTTGCAAAGATATATAAAGTGGGGACCAAGCATTTCAGCAGTGAGATAGTGGCAGGTAAAGGTATGTATATTCCCGCAATCAACATTTCAAGAGTATTTATTATTACATGTAACAGCACATACCTGCCCTCTGGGTCAATTTTAACATTTAGAAATTCGAAGGTCAGGGACTTATGTATCAGGATACTGACTCCTCTCGCATAGCCAGAGTAGGTAGTGTGCTAATATTGTCCCACCCATGGCTTTTTAAGGCTCATAATCTTGCTGCCCACCAAGTGGGTTTCCTGCAAGATGCATATGTGGGGGTTGTGCTGTTTGAGAAATGTTATAACCAGGGAGCGCTTAATTTTGTCATTAAGGCCCCTGACATTCCAGGAGATCAGTCTTATGGGGCCATACAGTATTTATGTGTGGAGTATCAATCGGATAAGTAATCATCCCATGACCCAGAGGGGGAGATCTCATCTCTAGCACCACTCGTACTATAATCTCCTCACTCCCCATCTTGCCACTCGACCATAGCTTAGGCACATTCTGTATCATCAAAATAGAGGAACCACTGCATTTACCAGGCTGAAACAAAAAGTAAAAAAAAAAAAAGAGCATATAACCAAAACCCCACCCCCCACCCCGCACATCAAGTTAGAAAAGAGAACTTGGAGTGCCTTATCCCCCAACTCACAAAACTGATAAACCCAACACAATTTAGGAAATTCTCCTATGGGAGCAGTGGGTCCACAGGCCGTAGCCACAGTTACCTGCATAAAGATGACAGTACGAAACGGGATTGTCATGTCATATAAAGTGGATAAAAGTAAAGGTAGAGTAAGATATAAAAAACACCTAGCGTACTCTGGGGGAAACAAGCTTAGTTGCATTCAACACACTTAACACATTCAAATATGGGGTGGTCTGTCCCTGGTGCACATGCTACCATTCGCCTCCGGTAGTCAGGGAAAAGTCCCTGGGGTCCGCCCATTCACAAAAAAAACCAAAAAAACAGAGTACAACAGGGGAATCCATGAGGAACTGTACACGTCAGTGGTCGTTAGAGGGGTACGTATAGACCGGGAGAGATCCCACCCGTTCAAGCAGGGGAAAGGGCGAAGGATGTATAGTCCAGCAAAAGGAGGTCGACCATGAAGTAGGTGGTGTGGCTGTTACTTTCTTCGGATCTGTCCTCTGGGAAAACGTAGATCAGACAGCCACCCTCCATAGGCAGGTAAGCAGGGGGGACAGGGAACCTGGGGGGGGGGGGGGGGGGGGGGTCTCAGCAACAATGAGGGCACCTAACATAGTTAACTTGCTCCAGGCAGGTTGTCTAGCCATTGGGAGGCATCTTCCAGGGAGACAAAGTATTTTGTAGACTCCCCATCCACAACCCGAAGGCATGCAGGGAAGAGCATGCTGTACTTCATCCCTCGCGTGCGTAGTTGGGCCTTTACATGGTCGAAGGTTCTAGGGAGCCTCTGCGTTTCGATGGATTAGTCCGGGAACAGCATTCATTTGGTGTTTTCAAATCGAAGTTCATCAATTTTCCTTGCCTCACGGAGAATAAGGTCCCGGTCTCGAAAGTTCAAGAGCCGGAATATGAAGGTGCGTGGTGGGGCACCTTGTGGGCCCCGCACCGCCGTCATCCTGTGGGCTCTTTTTTCAACAACGAAGTGGGGGGAGAACTGCACACTGGGGAAAAGGGTGCGGAGGAGCTGCTCCATGAAGGCAGTGGTGTCCTGTCCCTCCGCTCCCTCCGGCAGGCCAACCACCCTCAAATGATTCCGTCATCTCCTTTTCTCACTATCTTCGGTGGGTGACTCCAGTGCTTTCATTTTAACTCGTAGAGTGTGAATAGACGCCTGTTAATCTCTTGCGGCGTCCTCCGACTCACCCACCTGCCTTTCCGCCTCACCCAGCCAGTCTCAGAATCTGTTCACGTCTCTCCTCATTAATCCCAAATCAATTTACAGGAGATCGATTTTTTCCATGAGAGTAGTTTTTCAACTGGTAATAGCCTGCATAAGAGCCGTGAATCGGTCTTCCTCTAGGGTAGACGGATCAGTCGGGGCTGTCTGTGTCGCCATGTTTGTGCTGCGCGTGGGAGTCCGCTTCTGGAGCTGAGACACCTCGTCACCCGGACCCAGATTTCCCCCCTTCTCATACCCCGAAATCTCACGGAGTAGAGGTCAGGTGTCAGTCGTAATAAAATCTGAGAATTCACGGATAAAAGCAGGTATTAGCGGAGCTCCGAACACACACGTATGCTCAGGTCTCCAGCTTGGCCACGCCCCAAAAGTCTAAGTTTAGTTAAAGTGATACTCCACTTTTTTTTTTTATTAAATGGCCCCATTTATACCATAATGTGCTAGTATGCACCACATATTAGCACATTATGTCATATTTACCTGTCAGACAAAGCCCTCCAGAGCTGAGCTGCCACCGCTTCAACTGGTCACAGGGGCTTCCAGTCTTCATCTGGTCTTCTTTCTGGGTGCTTGTGCACGGAAGTCACATAATCGCGGCACAGAGCGGTGCCATAAATGCATACTGAGCTGCGCATGTGCAGCTCGGTGTACATTACAGCTGACAGGCAGGGGGAAGCATTTATGATAGAAGAGACCAATAGGGTCTTTTCTGTCATTAAAAACCCTACCTGTCCTAGTTGAAATATTCCATCCTCTAGCCCAGGGGTCTTCAAACTTTCTAAAGAAAGGGCCGGTTTACTGTCCTTCAGACCTTAGGGGGTCCGGACTGTGCCCAATGGGAAAGAACGACACCAAATATTTGGTATTTGGGGGAGCAATAGTTGGGGGGGGGGATATTACCCCACTTTTGTTGTCAGTGGAAGGAATTATGTCCCAGGGTTGGTGTCAGTGGAAGGAATGGTGCCCCATTGTTGGTGTCAGTGGCAGGAATGGTGCCCCGATGTTGGTGTCAGTGGCAGGAATAATGCCTCAAGGGTCAGATAAAGGTAAGCAAAGGGCCACATCCGGGCCCCAGGGCCGCAGTCTGGGGTCCACTGCTCTAATCCACCCCATCCACACAACAGAAATCTTTTGGTGCTGGGGGGGGGGGTAAAACAGCTGCTGGACATGTCCTAGGCACTTGTCAAGAGTCATAAGATTTATTGTCATTACGAATAAAATCCACAACGAAATTACAAAAATAGAGGAAAACTCCCAACACAATTGAGGATCAATCAACTTCACACACACACACATTCATAAACCACTAAGGCTGCATTCACACATGATTACAGACCGGATCGCCGCGATTCCACCCTGCAATTTCAAATGGCTGCAGAACGCGGGACGCGCTTGTGATGACATTACTTCAAATGGCACCCCAATCGCACTGCAATTTAGCCACGATTGTCGGGCGGTAAATCGCGCTGTAATCACAACACGTGACTGTTGTCGCTCGAAAAGGAACATGAGCTTCTTTTTGGGCATTTTGCAGCCATTTAAAATCATGGGGCGGAATCGCGGCGAATCTGCCCGTGATCATGAATGTCACAACATCCCTCAAAATAGCGGGAAAACATTAACCTTAACCGTATATTACCTAACATGAATTAATTCCCATTTACTGCTGACAGTGCCGCCTTTTTACCCCCCCCCCCCCCATTCATAGAAGCTGTAACTATATATATACTACATCAATGAAACTCTATGAATGGAGGACAGGTGAATGAATGAAAGGTACACCTCCTTTATTCACAGAGATCTTTTTATTACTGGAAGTTATAGTACAACTTCTATGAATGGAGGAGGGGGCCAGGAAGGGCTGGTATAGTCGGCATGCTTGATGAGCGCCTGTGACAGGCCCATGAAGATCACACATAGCATACAATCCAATTGTACAAGTGTAATACAACACAGAGCTGAGTGCCAGGAACTAATAAAAGGCACGATCACAGAACACATCACAGCAAATACAATTTATAATGATATCATTAAAGTGTAACTCCACTTTTTTTTTGAGAAGGAAACAACATTCCCCTCTGGGTGATCTCTGTACATTGCAAGGATTAGAACAACCTTTGTTGCAGATTCGTACCATTTGTTATTCTGAAGTAAGGATGGGCTCGAGCGTGTTCGCCCATCCCACGTGCAGAGCCCATGTGCAGAGCCGCTAGAAAGTTGGCACTGCGCTGCGCTAATCACAGGTAGTGAGACATTTCCCGATCTCTGCAGCCGCGCAATGGGGACAATGTCTCACTGCCTGTGATTAGCGCAGAGCAGTGCCAACGTTCTGGCGGGCTCTACATGTGGGTTGTGTGAACACACCGGAGCTCATTCTTATTCTGAAGAAATCCCTGGGTGTTTCTCTGTGCCTCTGGGCTCAGTAAGTGTGATGGGAGAGGTTTTATAATTATCAGTCAGGTGTTGTAGCTGCAGAGCACTAATGAGGAAATCTGCTGGTCCTGTATCTCTTCAGACGTGTTCCTACAGGGAGAATCTCACCAAAAAAACTGACATTTTTGTTGCAGGGGATGCCTGAAATCTGACTTGTATCTTAAAGAGACTTCTGGGAAAATCAGTGAGCCAATCACACAAGCAGGAAATGATGTTTCTGGGGAGTGGTCAGTACGCACTCTGTGCAGCCATATTGTATCTATAGAAAATTACAGCGGCTGCAGATTGAAAAGGAAAGGTCATTTTTAATAACATTCGATTACAATATGACTTGTGTCGCCATTGTACACGCTATATTCATTTTTCTTTATTTGCTATTTTTTTTCCCCACAAAAGTGGAGTTACCCTTTGGGTGGGTGTCAGGTTGGAGGAGGGGGGATGGAGGGGGGTTAGGTTGGGGGAGGGGGGATAGGGGGTGTCAGGTTGGGGGAGGGGGAATGGGGGTGTCAGGTTGGGGGAGGGGGGATGGAGGGGTGTCAGGTTGGGGGAGGGGGAATGGGGGTGTCAGGTTGGGGGAGGGGGGGTGGTGGGGTGTCATGTAGGTGGAGGGGGATGGAGGGGTGTTAGGTTGGGGGAGGGGGAATGGTGGGGTGTCAGGCTGGGGGAGGGGGAATGGTGGGGTGTCATGTAGGTGGAGGGGGGATGGAGGGGTGTCATGTAGGGGGAGGGGGGATGGAGGGGTGTCATGTAGGGGGAGGGGGGATGGTGGGGTGTCATGTAGGGGGAGGGGGGATGGTGGGGTGTCATGTAGGGGGAGGGGGGATGGTGGGGTGTCATGTAGGTGGAGGGGGATGGAGGGGTGTTAGGTTGGGGGAGGGGGAATGGTGGGGTGTCATGTAGGTGGAGGGGGGATGGTGGGGTGTCATGTAGGGGGAGGGGGGATGGTGGGGTGTCATGTAGGGGGAGGGGGGATGGTGGGGTGTCATGTAGGTGGAGGGGGGATGGAGGGGTGTTAGGTTGGGGGAGGGGGAATGGTGGGGTGTCATGTAGGTGGAGGGGTGTCAGGTTGGGGGAGGGGGGATATGAGGACAGGTATGACATATAGAAGGAAGAGGTGGGGAAGGGAGGTGTGTATATAAAATATATATATATATATGTATATGACATCGGTTTCTCCTCCATACAATAACACAACAATCCTATTCTCAGGCACACAGCCGCCATATGTCTCACCTCATTCCTCTCCTCTCTGTTCTTTCATTATATGGTCAATAAAGTTGGGCGGATTGCAGAAGGTGGGTGTGGCCAGGAAGCTGGTCGCCATGGTAGCGGTTGCGGGCGGAAGTACGGAGTGTTTCCGGTTGAGAGGTGAGCGGGCGGCACGTTTCCCGGGACGGAGAGAAGGTGAGGGTAGCGGCGGGGTCCCGGGTGTACGTATCCCGTACGGGGCCCTCAGAGCTCTATTATGCATATATTGGGGGGCCATGTGTGTCCGTCTGTGGTCCTCCACAGCGACCAATCACATCCGGACTCCAGTCATTACTCCAGATCTGGGATCTCCCAGAAATCAGGAAATATAATATGAATATACAATTATTCCATACACGGGGTCTTCTCTTCTCCTGGGTGTAGTGCTCTCCATACACACATCCATCACTTCACTTCTTGTGTCATCAGATCGGGGACAATCTGGTCGGAATGTTCCAGGTGTTTGATGTGTCTGAGATCACCGATCGCTGGGTCCGCCGTTCTCCCGGGGACTATTCCCGGCTTCTGGCCAACTTTAGTCCTTGGATAAGGGAAGGGGTATAACCTCTGTAAGGTTTACTTTTGCTATCTGTGTCCCTGTTGGGGAGATTTCACTTCCTGTCCCCATAGCCAAACAGGAAGTTAGAATAAATCCCAGGGGGTGGCACTAGGACTAGTGTCCCCATTGGAAGATTTCGCCTCTATTCCTGTTGTGGTGACAACCCAAAAAAAAAAAAATCTGGGATTTTCTTTCGCTCTCAGTGATAGTCACCAGGACAAATAGGTGAGCCTACCTAACCGGGACACAGCAATAAAACCTGACAGGGGTTCTAATCCATCTCCACTCTATCCAAAATGTAAAAAACTGCATTTAGTTACACTTTAACCACTTCAATACCGGGCACTTATACACCTTCCTGCCCAGACCAGTTCTCAGCGCTGTAGCACTTTGAATGACAATTGCGCGGTCATACCCAAACGACATTTTTATCATTTTGTTCCCACAAATAGAACTTTCTTTTGGTGGTATTTGATCACCTCCTGGGATTATAATATTCTGCTAAACAAATTAAAAAAAAAAAAAAAAAAAACGAAAATTTTGGAAAAAATGTTTTTTTTTTTTTTTTTATTGTTACAAAAACTTTTTAAGTAAGTTAAGTTTTTCTTCTTCACTGATGGGGCTGCACTGACGGGTGCACATAGGTGACGGGTGCACATAGGTGGCATGGATGGGCACTGATGTACAGATGGATGCCAATCAGTGCCAAACAATAATGCCTGCCAATCCGTGATGCCCATTGTGGGCACTGATTGGCATCCCTGGTGGTCTAGGGTGTCATCCCTGGTGGTCTAGGGCAGTGTTTCTCAACTCCAGTCCTCATGGCGCCCCAACAGGTCATGTTTTCAGGCCTTCCATTATTTTGCACAGGGGATTTAATCAGTTTCACTGCCTTATTAATTACCACAGTTGTTTGAACCTGAGGGAAATCCTGAAAACATGACCCGTTGGTGCACCTTGGGTGTCATCCCTGGTGGTGGTCGAGGGCGTCATCCCTGGTGGTGGTCGAGGGTAGAGGTCGACCGATATATCGGCCGGCCGATATATCGGCCGATATTTGGTGTTTTTTACTTAATCGGCATCGGCCGATTGTGCTGATAAAAAAGCCGATATAGCTTCAGCGCGACTTGCAAAAGACTTCTGTAATAGAAGTCAGTGCAGTTGTCTGTGTGAAGCGACTTCTCCCCCTCTCTGGGCAGCCTGCCAAATCTGATAAAAAGAACCTGAAGGATACAATGTTTACACTTCTGAATGAACTAAATTCCGTGTGTAGAAGTTCTCAGTTTAACCATTTAAAGACTAAATCTTTTCTGACATTTGTTGCTTACAAGTAAAAATCCTGTATTTTCTGCTAGAAAATCACTTGGAACCCCCAAACATTATATATATTTTTTTTAGCAGAGACCCTAGGGAATAAAATAGCGGTTGTTGCAATATTTTATGTCACACGGTATTTGCGCATCGGTCTTTCAAATGTAATTTAAAAAAAAAAAAAACACTAATAAATTAAAAAAAAAAACTAAGCAGTAAAGTTAGCCCATTTTTTTTCATCCAGAAGTTTTGATTACCTGTTTTTGTGTATTTAATATTTAAGAGAGGTTTTTTTTATATTTTTTTTATCTAAATTCTACATACAAGTGAACTGATTGGAGGTTTGTTTTGTTTAATAAATGTTTAAATGTAAAAAAATTTCCGTATCACTGAAGGTTGCTTTCACACTGGAGCGGGCATGCGTTGACGGTAAAAGACTGCTAGTTTTAGCGGCTCTTTACCGTCATTTTAGCGGCGCTATTCGGCTGCTAGCAGGTCGCTTATAACCCAGCTAGCGGCCGAGGAAGGGGTTAAATGCACCCCTGAAGCGCTGCTGCCGAAACGCTTTGCAGGCGATTCAACAGCGGTGCGCATTCATTTCAATGGGCAGGAGTGGTGGTATACACTGCTCCAAAGATGCTGCTTGCAGGACTTTTTTTAATATCCTGCCAGCACATCGCCTCAGTGTGAAAGCACTCGGGCTTTCACACTGAGACTGCAGGGGAGCCGTTTGACAGGCACTTTACAGGTGCTATTTTTAGCCCAAAAGCGCCTGAAAAACGCCCCATTGTGAAAGGGGTCTAACTGTTAGATTTTATGAGATGAAGGTAAAAAAAAAAAAAATCGGCCTAATATATCGGCCCAAAAAAATCGGCATCACATATCGGCCATCGGCCATCGCGATTTGTAAATATCGGCATCGGCATCGGCCAGAGAAAAACCCATATCGGTCGACCTCTAGTCGAGGGCGTCATCCCTGGTGGTGGTCGAGGGCGACATCCCTGGTGGTGGTCGAGGGCGACATCCCTGGTGGTGGTCGAGGGCGACATCCCTGGTGGTGGTCGAGGGCGACATCCCTGGTGGTGGTCGAGGGCGTCATCCCTGGTGGTGGTCGAGGGCGTCATCCCTGGTGGTGGTCGAGGGCGTCATCCCTGGTGGTGGTCGAGGGCGTCATCCCTGGTGGTGGTCGAGGGCGTCATCCCTGGTGGTGGTCGAGGGCGTCATCCCTGGTGGTGGTCGAGGGCGTCATCCCTGGTGGTGGTCGAGGGCGACATCCCTGGTGGTGGTCGAGGGCGACATCCCTGGTGGTGGTCGAGGGCGACATCCCTGGTGGTGGTCGAGGGCGACATCCCTGGTGGTGGTCGAGGGCGACATCCCTGGTGGTGGTCGAGGGCGACATCCCTGGTGGTCCAGTGTGCGTATCCTCGGAGGTTATCAAATTTGCCTACACTTAGCTCACATCCATATTTACCATCGCTGTCTGGTGACGTCACGGACATCAACGTCACTGGACTCCTCCCCCCTTTCCCTTTGTTAGCAGACGGAGGCACTTGGGGAAGGGGGAGGAGTCCGGTGACGTCACGGACAGAACTCCCTGAAGACCCGGAAGCCGGCGGAGAGGCGAGTATCAAAAAAAAAAAAAAAAATTAGCGATTAATCCGAGGAATTAATCTTTAATTTCCACAGCCCTAGTCATTCTGTTATGTGGCAAGTGGTTAAAGATGGAAATAAAAAAAAAATAAATAAATTGGAACTCCACCCCTTTGAGCCGGTGCCTCCCGGCCCTTTAAAAGGGGTTCAGAATGCCGGGGAGGTGGGGTTTATGATCATGTGACCGCTGTGATTGGCGATCATGTGATCAGAAAGCTCCCAATCACAAGCTCTCTCCATTGGCTGCATTTGCACTGATGAACACAAATATGCGTCCGCTCAGCGCCGAGGCCCATCTGCATGGAGGCCGTATGTGTTTGTGTGCAGCCGGTGCCAAGGGGTTAAAATGAGAAAAATTTCAAAATGATCAAATCGGTAAATACAATTTATTGATCGATTTTAAGTGGTTGGTTTAGCATCTGATTGAATAAACAAGAAGGTCGGGGGATGGGGGCATTGGATTAACAAACAAAAAAAAGGATCCTGTTTACACACTACAAGCCCCTTAGTCCCTATTGATGGGCACTGGTGTCTTCCCGGCATGTTTCAGGCACTAGGAGCCGGGGAATTGCTTACGTGAAGGTAGACAGCACAGGTTTTGGTGAGAAGTGAATAAAGCGGAGGGGGGGGGGGGAGTGGCAAACCGTCGAGGTGACGGGTGTATCTCATCCAACCCCAGGAACAGATCCCCTGCGTTTTCCTGTTTGCAGCAGCTGGGTGCCGACTTCTCCCCCTCTCTGTCCTGCTGGCATTCAGCTGCTGCAGGGAGGAAAATACAGGGGATCTGTTCCACTAAATGCCGACCTTCTTCCTTCCGTTGCCTAATTCCCCTGTATGCTCCCTTGCCACCCCCTCCCCCCTTTCCCCACAGTCCTGCTGGCTTTCCTTCTCTCCTCCCGCTGAATGCTGGGGAGGATCTTTTTTGGGACGGAGAGCGGGGGTAAGGGGCCAGCAAATATGTAATTTACCGGCCCCTTCCTTATCTGAATGAATGCAGTCAGTGATCAATATTATATATGCTTCGGTTTGTAAATGAACAGGAAGCCGCTCAGCACAGAGCACTGTACCACTGCTGCGCTAAAATCGTGTGACGTAAACAGTTGGAGCTGCCACTATTCAGAAAATATATCATGTTTGGGGGGTTTCAACTAATCTTCAGGCCTAAAATGATTTGTTTTAAATAAGTGTGTGTGGGGGGGGGGGGGATAGCTCTGGTAGTGAAAGGGTTAATCCTGAATTCGCATGCCTTGTAGGTGGCAGGGAAAGCTCTGGATTTGGGGGGGGGGGGTGTATGTGAAAGCAGAAATACTGCAGACTTCTCCCTTCTATGCCTTCGATTCCCTCGGAGCCACATTAGTGCTCAGTGTCTGCAGTTGCAGTGTGGCATCATCGCGCCATTCCTGCATTGTAAGTGTGGATGCTGAGCAACGGAGAGGAGAGCGCCGGCTGCCAGTGGAGTGAGGGGTGAGTAAAACTGCTTATTTGTACCCTAACCAAAAATGGGCATTTATCCTTTGTGGGGTGGGGGGGCAGCCCCAGTATAAGGGTAGGTAAACATCAGACGTAAAATGTGAACAAAGCATATCCCTCTATAGTGTATACTTCTCTCAATCCAGAGCACTAAGTGTCGTTTCTGTCTGCTACTTCCTTCCCCTATCAGCATGAGTCACTTTTGACAAGTTTTCCTGACACCATGACAGAAATGGTGACGGGGGGGGGGGGACCTCTAGCTAATTGACAGCCACAGCTCTGTCCCTTGGCTTGCCGTCCCTTGGCTTGCCGTCCCTTGGCTTGCCGTCCCTTGGCTTGCCGTCCCTTGGCTTGCCGTCCCTTGGCTTGCCTTGCCATCCCTTGGCTTGCCTTGCCGTCCCTTGGCTTGCCTTGCCGTCCCTTGGCTTGCCTTGCCGTCCCTTGGCTTGCCTTGCCGTCCCTTGGCTTGCCTTGCCGTCCCTTGGCTTGCCTTGCCGTCCCTTGGCTTGCCTTGCCGTCCCTTGGCTTGCCTTGCCGTCCCTTGGCTTGCCTTGCCGTCCCTTGGCTTGCCTTGCCGTCCCTTGGCTTGGCTTGCCGTCCCTTGGCTTGGCTTGCCGTCCCTTGGCTTGGCTTGCCGTCCCTTGGCTTGGCTTGCCGTCCCTTGGCTTGCCGTCCCTTGGCTTGGCTTGCCGTCCCTTGGCTTGCCGTCCTTTGGCTTGGCTTGCCGTCCCTTGGCTTGGCTTGCCGTCCCTTGGCTGCAATCAGCTCTCAGAGCTCTCCTCACTGAGCTCTGCAGAGTGTAACTTCAGCTCTCCACCCCCTTTTTTTCTGAGCTCTCAGACAAGCTTTATAAGCTCTAGATTGTGAACAGATGTAGAGAGGGGTCAGACAACAGATAAATAGGTACAACTTATGTAGGAGGATTTGTTTCATCTCTGTGTATCACTTCAGATCAGTCGCCTCAATGGGTATATGTAAGGGTTTACAACCACTTCAATCCCCCAGGAGTTCAGCTTTGAGCCCCGATTCGCACCGGTGTGACTTGTCATGTGATTTGAAATGTCCAAAATCGCATGACAAGTCGCACCCTATTGTTGGCAGCGAAACCCCTCAAATCGGCGGGACACCGACTTTGCGGTGCCACGCCGATTTTTGAAAGAGGAGGTCCTGCACTATTTCTGGTGATTTCAGGTGCGACTTGCATAGATGTGTGCAGGAAGTCACACCCGACCTGCATTTCAAGTGAAGTCGCGTGATTTCAAAGCCGCATTCAGTGTGAACAGGGGCTACGGATTTAATAAACTGTTTTTTTGTATTTTTTTATTATTTGAACTTCCTTTTGGGAAGCGGATGGATGGGTCCCTCTGTAATACACAACAATGTCCAGGCTGCCGGTGATTTGCCCACAAGCTCTGTGCTGACCTCTAATGAAGGTTGTCATTCTGAGATAATGATACATTTTATCTACAAACCAATGTTGCCATGGTTACAAAGAAGAGAAATGTATTTGTTGATGGTACATAAGATGATAGCTGGGGGCCGATTACATAGACAGTGATTGTTCTGTGTTCTACCCTCTCATTAGTATAACAGAAGCTAATTTATAATCATCTCCTTTCTATTAGATGGCGTCCCAATTACAGGAGAAGTTACAAGCTGAGGTGACAAAGTACCAGCAGATCCAGAAAGGTGAGCTACGGACCGGAGGAGGATTGTAGATGGAGGAAGGTTTGTTTCCTATTATTTGAAAGCTGGCCTCCAGCCTTCCCTTCATTCTTGCACAGTTGTACCGGCTCATCTCCTGGACTGAAATGGCTTTACTCTGATTTCGCTGCATGCTGTGAGCTTTTCACAGTGTGCACTAGAAGCTGCAGCAAGTCAGATAAAGCCGGCCCCATTTCCTGGGGAGGGAGGGAAAGAAAGAAAGAGTTGAGACCGTGTGCTGTGATGATCTCAGGAAGCTCTGTACAGCACCCTGCAGGCCTCTCCCACCTGCCATGATTTGCCTGCATTGCACAGAGAAACACAGAGACCCGGCGATGACATCACTGTGCCTAACATATAAATAAAATGTGTAAATAAAAGGTTTTTTGTTTTTTTTTTTTTTTTTTTACCCCTTAGCGTCGACTGTACACACATATGCGGCCTCAGCTTTAAGGGGTTATACCGGGATGAGGCAACCCCTCAGTAATGTTTTTTTTTTTTTTTTGTTTTTTTGTGTTTTTTAGAGCTTATGGTCGGCTCTTTACGGATAACAACCGACTAAAAGCCGCTCGGCTGTTATCCCAACGGAGCGGGAGGGGATGTCCCCCCCCCCCCCCCCCCCCTTCTTTGACTGCTCTTCCTGGGCCTTCCGTCCCACCGGGAGACTCGAGCCAAGATCCGGCACTTCCGCCGGCTAGGCTGAGACTGGAACTGGAACCAAGCTGGAAACGGCTTGGTCCCAGTCTCCTATGTAAAAACACAGAAGCGACGTCACAATGTTTACTCGGTTTGCCAATGGCGCCGATTAAAAAAAAAAAAAGACAGTATTCAGAATCGCCGTCTTTGGCGATCTGAATACTTTGAAGCGCATAGAAGGGATTTGGGGTCACCACCTATTACTGTCACAAGGGATGTTTACATTTCTTCTGAAACAATAAAAGTGAGCAGATTTTTTTTTTTAAGTGTGACAATGTAAAAGAAAATAAATAAGAATTTTTCTTTTTTTTTTTTTTTTTTTTTTTTATTTAAAGCGTCCCTGTCCCCGCGCAGCAAGGAAACCGCATGCGTAAGTCGTGCCCGCGTATGTAAACGGTGTTAATATCACACATATGAGATATCGCCGCAATCGTTAGAGCGAGAGCAATAATACTAGCAAAAGACCTCCTCCTGACTCTAACTTTTTAATCCTAAAATGTTTTTAAAGCAACGCCTATGGAGATTTTTAGGTACCGTAGTTTGTGGCCATTCCTCGAGTGTGCGCAATTTCAAAGCATGACATGTTGGGTATCTATTTACTCGGCGTAACGTCATCTTTCACATTTATGAAAAAAAAAATTGGTCTAACTTTGTTTTTTTTTTTTTGTTTTTTTCTAATTCATGAAAGTGTATTTTTTCCTAAAAAAAGTGCGTTTGAAAGACTGCTGTGCAAATACCATGTGACCTAAAATATTGCAACGAACCCCATTTTATTCTCTAGGGTCTCTGCTTAAATTATATAAATGTATGTGTATGTGTTTGGGGGTTCGACTTAATTTTCTAGCAAAAAAATACAGATTTTTAACTTGTAAACAACAAATGTCAGAAATAGGCTTAGGCATGAAAGGGTTAAACAGGTTTTTCTTTAAATTCTCATTACTCAAATTTCGCCGTCCGAAAATGGCATCTTGTTGATAGAGAAAAAGGAGCTGATAATGGCGCTGAAAAGACACACGACTTAACCACGATTTTACTGTGCGTATGGTGTGTTTTTTTTCGTAGGTCATGTGGCTCAAAAGCTGCATCAAAATCGTAACACGGGTGCGTTTATAGATGCGTTCTTGCTGCTTTTTCATTGCATTTCAAGGGGGGGGGGTTTTGGTGCGTTTTCTTTAACTGACCAAGAACGCAGCAAGCAAGATTTTTAACACCACAACAGAAGCACAACAGACCGGTGTGAAGATATAGAATTTAAAACAATGCATTTTTCTTGAGCTTTTCTTGCGCTAAAGGGGCCAATAATGGCCGACAATAAATTCATATTCATTTAAATTCATGATTGGACAAAGGGAAGTTTTTGGTGGGATTTTTAAGGTGCCGGACAAAGGAATTAAATTACAATACTCCAAAGTACAGTATATGAAAATAAAGACAGAGTTTATTACTTTGAAGACAATTCTAAAAATATTGGCTGTACGTAAGATACGCAGATATAGTTACACATCTAAATCTAAACAACAGATTAAAGGAAGTGGTGACTTATCCCGACATGTTTCGACTGTTACGGCTTCCTCAGGGGATGTTTTTTTCGTTAGATGTGATACTGAGACTTGAGGTTAAGCCGGATGGAAAAGCAGACACTAGACGGCAGGCAGGGCAGGCTGACCGAAACAAGTCCCAAAGCAGGGTCAAATAAGCCGAGATACTTAAGCAAGCCAAGTCTAATGGAAAACCAAGGGTGCCTAAAAATACGGAGTGTTATCTCATAGGGAAAGATGTCTCAGCATGGCAACCCTTGCAGTGTTTAAATCATGATATTAATTAAAAAGTTGAACATAACACAATTTTATATAAAAAATATATATATATACCGGTAAAAAAAAAAAAAAAAAGGATTTTCGGTTACCATTTCGACAAAAAAATTTCCATTGGGTGCGTCTCTATTTATTTACTGTGTTTTTAAAAAGGGCGGGGAGGGAGAAACCAGAGACGCGAACATTTTGGGTATAACATTGTGATGTTTGGCATAGGGACCCATATTTCTCAATACATTTGGTAATCACCACACCCTCCTATTCCACTGACACATCCTCCGGCTCTATTACCAAAAGTCTTTACCTCGCTACAGAGAACAGAGCTGGAGGAATAGTCTGCAGGAGCCTGTGCATTGCACTCTCTATCCACTGATCGGTATTGCAATGGTTTGTAGGATCGTATGCAAAATAATAATAAAAGGCACATTTTTTTCTGCAAATGTTGGAGAAAAAAAAAAAAATATATTATATATATATATATATATATATATATATATATATATATAAATTTATTTATTTATTTATTTAAGCAAAAAGTGGATTTTGGGACTTAATTTCAGCTCCTGTTTTCTCACACCTGCCTGTTGACCTGTGTGCTGCTGTCTTGTTGCAGATATCAGCACTAGTATGGCTGCCCGGCAGAAACTAGAGGCTCAGGTCACCGAGAACAAAATCGTGAAAGAGGTGAGTGTGTGCTGTGGAAATCCTCTATGCAAGAATGGGACAGCCTGGGAAATATAATATTTTGTCTTTAGATTATACCTTAAGCCCCACCCGTGTCACAGTCACAGCGGGTACTGTCGTTCAGGTGCTGGCAGCAGGCGCTGTCATTCGGTGTTTAGTCATAGTGTTCCTGTCACTGCATGTTCAGTCATAAGCGGTGCTTTCGCGAGTGGGTTCGGTCATGGCATTTTCCTGTCATAGCAGATCGGTCACAGCAGTTCTTTTCAGCGGGGTCTGCTGTCCTGTCATAGCGGTTCTGTCACAGTGGGTTCATCATAGCGTTTTCTGTCATAGCGGTTATGTCCAGCATGTTTTTCATGTCATAGTTTTTTTTTCGTTTGTAGGTTTTCGTTCGTAGCATTTCTGTCATACCATTAGCATACCATTACACTACTGTATGACAGATGTTAATTCTAGATCTGCTCGGTGCTCTTGCTGGATTTTTCAATCTGTCAGCATCAGCCATCGTTCGCAGCATTTCTGTCGTAGCTTTCGAGGGTAGCATTCCTGTCGCAGCTTTTCGGTCGTAGCATTTCTGTCATGGCATGTCATTCGTCGCTGGTCATTCGTTGCATTTTGCTGCCGTAGCCTTTCGTTCATAGCATTTCTGTCAGCTAGTGCACACATCCAGGGTCTGTCACGTCTACCGATCCATACGGGCTGAGGTTTTGTTTTTGATTGATTGTCGTCCCACAATCTTCTCGCCCGTATACCATACATGCACATTCACCATTACTACTACCCACCACGGTCTGTGGGTACCTCAGTTTTATCGCTGGTGTACCCCTTTCCTGTCCTCAGCTGGGGGGTGGGCAGTACCTTTTTAGGTTGTTATTCCCAACTCTGTCCCAACCTCTTCCATCCACCAGCGCAGAACATGTTTCTATGCATGATTCTTTAACCCAGATTCATGCAGTACTTATGCGCTCTTAACATCCATACTACAATTGTTAGGATGGAGGGGATCATAGCCCGCTTGGCTAGAGCGGAGATGTCAGCTGCGACCCCGGCTCCTGCTCTTCTCAGTGCGCCTGCAGGTGATGTTGGAATTTCTTTACAGTGCCATGTAGAACTGGGGGCAAGCTTGGTCACAGGTGATCGATCTGGCCAATGGTTCTTTTATCCACAGTATTCCGAGGGCTTCTACCAAGGGTGGGAAGGTTTCATAGGCTCATGTCTCAGCTTTCGCTGTATATTGCCTCTGCAATTTGGCCTCATCTGCCAACACTGTCAAGTATCTATCGGGGGACCAGCATTTCAGGCCCCTAAAAACTCCTGTCAGTCTGTCTATTTTTTGCAGCTCACCCTCTCTAAGCCATCATAAGAGTATTCAGAGAAGTCAGGGATGTTCTCTTTGGCACGGCTACCAGACAGGTTTTCGTGGTGTTTCAGACTTCCTGTCTTCTACCCTTGGCGCTGTTCCCAGTTAGTGCTCTAAGCAGTTCTCTTTTACTAGGCTTACAACTTTCCCATCATTAGAATAGATGGATAAGCCAGGGGTTCGTGGTTATATTACTGTACCACAGTAACTGTGTCGGATTAAAGTATTTGTCCTTCTCTGAAATATTCCTCGGGTCTGTTCTTTCTCCCTCTCCCCATGCATCCTCTCACTACAAACAGTTCGTCCTTATGTCCAGGTTTACTTGCCAAACTAGGCTCGAATCCTAAACCCCTTTTCTGGATATTCGTCTGGATCGGAGGCAAGTTTCGTAGGCCCTGAACAGGGGGTCCCTTCTTTATCATCAGGTACATGGGGCGCTGGAGATCCTTCATTCTAGCAGCTACATACGTAGACCCCTTTTCTTTAGTCATCCGGGCATTTGCTATTTTCTGGACTGATGGTTGTTGCTGGCCCTTCATTGAAGCTTTCACATCACACCTACTTCATGTCCCTTTTTGCCCTCCTTTTTAGGTGTGTGTGTATATATGTATGTGTGTGTGTATGTATGTATGTGTATATATATATATATATATATATATATATATATATATATATATATATATATATATATATATATATATATATATATTATATTACACTTGTGCTCATAAGTTTACATACCCTGGCAGAATTTATGATTTCTTGGCTGTTTTTCAGAGAATATGAATGATAACACAAAATCTTTCACTCATGGTTAGTGTTTGGCTGAAGCCATTTATTATCAATCAACTGTGTTTACTCTTTCTAAATCATAATGGCAACAGAAACTACCCAAATGACCCTGATCAAAAGTTTACATACCCCAGTTCTTAATACCGTGTATTGCCCCCTTTAGTATTAATGGCAGCTTGAAGTCTTTTGTGGTATTTGTATATGAGGCTCTTTATCTTCTCAGATGGTAAAGCTGCCCATTCCTCTTGGCAAAAAAGCCTCCAGTTTCTGTAAATTCTTAGGCTGTCTTGCATGAACGGCACGTTTGAGATCTCCCCAGAGTGGCTCAATGATATTAAGGTCAGGAGACTGAGATGGCCACTCCAGAACCTTCACTTAGTTTATTCTGCTGTAGCCAATGACAGGTCGACTTGGCCTTGTGTTTTGGATCATTGTCATGTTGGAATGTCCAAGTATATCCCATATGCAGCTTCCTGGCAGATGAATGCAAATGTTCCTCCAGTATTTTTTGATAACATACTGCATTCATCATCTTGCCTTCAATTTTGACCAAATTTCCTGTGCCTTTGTAGCTCACGCATCCCCAAAACATTAGCGATCCACCTCTGTTTCACAGTAGGAATGGTGTACCTTTCATCATAGGCCTTGTTGACTCCTCCAAATGTAGTGTTTATGGTTGTGGCCAAAAAGCTCAATTTTGGTCTCATCACTCCAAATAACTTTTTGGCAGAAGGTTTGAGGTTTGTCTCCTGTGCTGTTTGGCGTATTGTAAGCGGGATACTTTGTGGCATTTGCGTAGTAATGGCTTTCTTCAAGTGCCTCCTTATTGTGCATCTTAAAACAGCCAAACCACATGTTTTTAGAGTCCTGTATTTCACCTGAAGTTATTTGTGGGTTTTTCTTTGCATCTTGAACAATTTTCCTGGCAGTTGTGGCTGAAATTTTAGTTGGTCTACCTGACCGTGGTTTGGTTTCAACACAACCCCTCATTTTCCACTTCTTAAATAGTTTGAACACTGCTGATTGGCATTCTCAATTCCTTGGATATCTTTTTATATCCCTTTCCTGTTTTATACAGTTCAACTACCTTTTCCCGCAGATCCTTTGACAATTCTTTTGCTTTCCCCATGACTCAGAATCCAGAAACGTCAGTGCAGCACCTGATGAAAGATGCAAGGGTCTGTCAGGAGTCCAGACACTCATTGACCTTTTATACACACACACTAATTACAAGCAAACAGATCACAGGTGAAGATGGTTACCTTTTTAAAAGCCATTCAAACCCCTTTGTGTCAACTTGTGTGCATGTTATCAGGCAAAAATCACCAGGGTATGTAAAATTTTGATCAGGGTCATTTGGGTGGTTTCTGTTGCCATTATGATTTAACAATAGTAAACACAATTGATTGATAATAAATGGCTTCAGCCAAACGCTAAACATGAGTGAAAGAAATGTTTTTTGTGTTGTTGTTCATATTCTCTGAAAAATGGCAAAGAAATCATACATTCTGCTAGGGTATGTAAACTTATGAGCACAACTGTATATATAAAAATGTTTACATTGTCCGACAACTCTCTGAAGACCGCGTGACACTGGAATTATAAATCCAGACATGTGCATCAATATTGCGTGGCAACAGTGTTCTTGTCTGTTGGGATTGCTGCAACAGAAGAGGTAAACCCCACGTCAGATCCAAGAAAAGTGGAGTATAATAAGACGTCTTCCATGTAGGTGTTAATTGTATAACTTTCTTCTTCAGAAGTTGTACAGTTGCTGCATGAGACAGATTTCCATTCCATCAAACACACATGAATCTGTCACGCTCAGACAATTGTCAAACAGAGAAGTAGCTCAAAAACAAAGCAGCGCTAGTGAATAACATCAAATGGTAATATAAAACATATAATGGTCTGAAAAACAGAAAAAAAAGAACAAAGAGTCCAAATCGTGCAAGGAAATGTGACAGTCCGCATAAGTGACTCCTTTCACCCAAACTTGTCTCCAGTGTTGTGCCTCCACTGATGGGTACAAATGCACACTCACCAGATGGTATTGCTGTCTAAATTATAGGACAGCAGCAAACTCATAGATATATGATCAGGAAATAATGTTTCTCCTTTGTGAGTTTTCCACCAAAGGGATAAAACCTTTGATCAAAGTATGAATCAAACGTCAGTATGCACTGTGACAGCCGCCCTGACGTGGCGTGGGCGTTTTCTGTATGGAAGGAGCAGCGGGAACACACAAAGTGGGCGGCTGTCACAGTGCATAAGGGCAATTGATTCATACTTTGAACAAAGATTGTATCCCTTTGGTGGAACACTCACAAGGAGAAAGCGCTGCTTTTGTTTTTGATTGTATTAGCACTACAATATATTTATATATCATATATTTTTTTTAGTATGCAGCTAGGAAAGGTACACATATTATTCTCACAATAAGCGCTGACTCATTTGCATATGGTACTGTTTCACAGAGAAGTAGATGTCTACAGAATTTTTATGGCAATTTTTTTTAATGAATTCCCCTAAATGTATGTATCTCCAGGAGTTGGGTGTGCTGGATGACAGTAACACGGTGTATAAGCTTATCGGACCAGTGCTGGTAAAACAGGACCTGGAAGAAGCCAAATCCACAGTGGAAAAGAGGTTGCAGTATATAAACGGAGAAATGTGAGTACCAACACTTATTGTTTTAAGGATTTATCTTAATTTGCGCCAGTTTCATGCCAAAGCCTCGCGTGCATTTACATTCTGTTGCCTGCCATCAGGCATCACACATTTTGTGCACATTGTTGTGCTTCACATATAGGGCAGCACATTCATTTTAATGTGTTACTGTATGCATGGCAAAGGAGCCCATCCACCTTTTTGAGCTTTGCGTGTTCTGCCGTGTTTGCTGCATGTCTTTTGCATGTAAAAATTTGCGTTTTGCTTGTTGCATCTGGGGTGCCAATAACTAGGGATGCACCGAAACTGGTATGAGTGCCGACGCCGAGCATTTGCGTAAGTATCGGTACTCGCACAAATGTTCCCAACACCAGAAACTACTTTGCAGTGCGATTTGTGTCAATACAAAATGAATAGGCACAAATCGCACTGCAAAAATTACATGCAATTTGAATAGGAATGTGGTGCAATTCCTGTCCGAATTGCGTGCGATTTTCCTCCACCGCTCGTGTGTGTGTGTGACCTGCAGTCAGAAGGCGGCATTGACATCTTGCTACACCCAGCTACCTCTTGAATTTCAGAGTAATTTTAGCAATTAAGTGAGTGTATATAAATAAATATAGTATATTGATATCTGTGATGCTGTTTGGATGTTTAATTTTTAAAGCCTAAAGGTTTAGCGCCAAGCAATGCGGGGCGTACCAACATGTCCTCCGCCAGCTTCCTACTGCTGGTGTCCAGCTTCTTTCAAAATGTAACATCAAAACAGTATCACAGATGTCAATATGCAGTATCTCACAAGTGAGTACACCCCTCACATTTTTGTAAATATTTTCTTCTATCTTTTCATGTGACAACACTGAAGAAATGACACTTTGCTACAATGTAAAGTAGTGAGTGTACAGCTTGTATAACAGTGTAAATTTGCTGTCCCCTCAAAATAACTCAACACACAGCCATTAATGTCTAAACCGCTGGCAACAAAAGTGAGTACACCCCTAAGTGAAAATGTCCAAATTGGGCCCAAAGTGTCAATATTTTGTGTGGCCACCATTATTTTCCAGCACTGCCTTAACCCTCTTGGGCATGGAGTTCACCAGAGCTTCACAGGTTACCACTGGAGTCCTCTTCCACTCCTCCATGACAACATCACGGAGCTGGTGGATGTTAGAGACCTTGCGCTCCTCCACCTTCCATTTTGAAGATGCCCCAGAGATGCTCAATAAGGTTTAGGTCTGGAGAAGTAAGTATTCCCGCGCTAATATTGAGACTAGTATAAAAATTTATATGGTGCAGCAGACACCATGAGGGTCAAACACTACCCACAGTAAGGTATATAAAAAAATCAACAGATGGTGTTGCGCTCCAACAAAAATAAAGTGCTAAAATATAGTGACAATATGTATCAATTCAAGTAGTACACGTACGGATATATGTGAATTAACAAATGCATTGATCCGCAAGCAATAAACATGATAATCAGTAAAGTGCAATAATTGCAAATAAAGTGACTGTGGTGTATAAATGCTAAAAAGTTCACAAAGCATAAATGAGAATAGTGCAATAGATGCAAATAAAGTGACTGTAGTGTATAAATACTAAAACGTCTATAATGCATAAATAAGAAAAAATAATATTCAACAGTAGTCCATATATATGAAAGTGCGGATGAGTCACAATCTGGAAGTGATTAACTTCCAACCATAAGAAGGTGCAAAGTGCAAACCAAAGGTGCTAGCTGACAGCAACAAGTGGCACTGTGACTTAAATGCTGTGAATCTTCGGTGCACATGACACCCATAGGTGTACTAACTTCTTACCTTACTGATGTAAGGTAAGCAGCATTCAGAGAAAACAGAGGGGGTGGGTGGTCACTCAAAGGGAAGAGGGGGGGTCTCCTATCCATTCCTCCTGAGGGGTTCCAGTATATGCAGAGCCTAGAAGTCTGGATGCCTTTCTCCAGGGCTAGGTGAATAGCCAAACACCGCTCATATGCATCAAACCGGGTATGTATAGAGAGGGAACAAGGAGCCTTTATAGTGTAGTATGTTTAAATATTTGGCGTTTTTTATTGTATATAATATTATTTTTTCTTATTTATGCATTATGGACGTTTTTAGTATTTATACACCACAGTCACTTTATTTGCATTTATTGCACTTTACTGATCATTGTCATATTCTTGTGGATCAATGCATTTGATAATTCACGTATATCAGTACGTGTATTACTTGAATTGATACATATTGTCACTATATTTTAGCACTTTATTTTTGTTGGAGCGCAACACCATCTATTGTGTTTTTTTTTGTTTGTTTGTTTTTTTTGTTTTTTTGTTTTTATAGGGTTTAGGTCTGGAGATGTGCTTGGCCAGTCCATCACCTTTACCCTCATTTCTTCAGTGTTGTCACATGAAAAGATATAATAAAAATATTTACAAAAATGTGAGGGGTGTACTCGCTTTTGTGAGACGCTGTGTATGTGTAAATACATATACTTGTTTCACAGGCTACACTGGTCTGAACAAGAGATTTGCACTTCATACTTGTTCAAAATTCATGATTCATTTAATGAAAAAGCCCCGGGGTAAGGGGAATCGGCTTCAGATGCTGCAATTACATCTATAGTGATGAGGTGTGTCCCAGTTTCAAAGATGGTTCCAGACAGTGAACTTATGTTAAGGTTCATGCTGTGTGTTTTTTTTTTTTTTTTTTCCTTTGTTTCTTTTTAACAGAAGGAATATTTATTGATATAAAACAGCAGTGTACATGTAAATATGAACAGATATTACAGAGGAAAAGTGCATCATCCAGTGAAACAGTACCAAAACATAGTCATAGTAAATAAGTTAACCCATATATAGAGAGAAGAGGCAAAAAACAGTGTTAGATTCTCCTGGGTTGTTCATAGATTTAAAAAAAAAAAAAAAAAAAAAAAACATACCCCCATGCATGTAAAAATGCAGTGCATTTGCAGGAACCCCAGGGAAATCGCTTGGTCAAAATGGCCATGCGATTTTCCTTCGGGTCGCATTTTGAAAGAGGTGTATGCCCTTTTTTCTGCGGGACACGCTGGCACAGCAGCCAATTCAAATGCCCAAGCTGCCGTGCCCGAGCAAACGCGGCCTGCATAGGGGTGACCCGAGCCTTAACAGGTACATCTATAGCTTGCCATTGTGGCATCTTGCTCAAGGCTGTAATTTTTGATTGTCTCCTTCACACACACACACTAGCTGTCCCTTATTTTGATTAGTAAATTTCAGATATACTTTCAGAGATATAGCTTCTTCTTCTACCGCCCATCTGTATTTTAGGGCAGCAGCATTCCTGATGAAACTGATACAAACAGCAGTTTAGAACGTCTATGGCGGTGTACCCCATATAACAGCCTCTCATTCATTTTTTTTTTCTCTCAGTAAGCGATATGAGACGATGCTTAAGGACTTGGAACAGAAGTCAGAGCAGCAGCGTGCCTCCCTCACTAAACTGCAGCAGGAGTATCAGCGGACACAGATAAAGGGACCGGTGAAGGCCTAAGATGGGATGTAGAGAATGGTCTATTGTTTTACTTTATTTATGTACTCGTTAGGAGGGGTTCTCCTGATGTCGGCCCGGAGCTTCCCCCAGCGAGCCACTGTTTGTCCATTTTTGCTATTTTCACACTGAAAAAGCAAGCGGTGACTTTCTTGTAAGCTTACGTGCAATTAAACATGCTGATTACATGTTACACTAATTCTGAGTAATGTGATGTTTCATTAACTCATTCAGGTTTAGTGAAAATTAAATATATTTAAATCGTGTTTATATCATTTTACAAAGCACACAAGAAAGGGATATAGATACACATATATACCCAGTGATATCCTCCCTGGATCTCTGTGCTTTTCTGTTCAGATCATGGTTGATGAGAGGGGCAGTACATAGCTTCCTGAAAATAGCAGACCACCGTGGGTAACACCCCCATGTGATCCGAGCCTCCATGATTTGAAAGAACTGAAATGCAACGAATGAAAGGGTCAAGCTAGAAAGAGAAGGTCTAGATCAGGGGGTCAGTAACCTATCAATCGCATGCAGGTGATGGGTAGATCGCCTCCCTTGGTTGCCGACCCCAGAACCTGGAGAGGAGATGCGGCATTTAGTGGAAACGATCGGCTCCCTTCCTGCAGCCATTGAAAGACCACTTCTCTTCCTCTCCCTCCTCCAGCATTCAACGCTGCAGGGAGCAAAGTACAGCCATCGGTTCCACTGAATGCTGCCTCTCCTCTCCAGGTCCCTCTTTCTTCTTTTGCCCACTTGTCCGGCCCCCCTGTGTGCTCCCGGCAAAAAGGGGCTGAGGAATCTCTGTCCTCAGTCCATTTCTCTGTCTCAAATGTGAGACATCAGGGGTCTGTTTTATAGACCCCTGATATTTCACCAAAACCACAACTCCTAAAAAAAAAAAATAAAAAAAATAAACTACTGACATTGTCCACTTTTAAGCAGGGGAGTTGCTAGGTGGCAAAAAGACCAGGGGCTTCAGCCCGAAGTCCAAGGCCGGCAGGGGGGGCTGCGGTGGCTAGGGGTTGTGTGGCGGGGGTAAGCTCACTTGCTGGTTGCTGCCTGGCTTACCGGTGCCCATCAATGCTGACCACTAAACTCGCTTGCCTGCCACACTGACCTACCTGCCTGCCACACTGACCTACCTGCCTAACATACACTGACAGTAGTGACACACACTGACCTACCTGGCCAGGAGACTTCATATGTCCTGCAGCAGCAGCTCAGCCGTGGTGTGCGGTGCGCGCCCATCATCCCAGCAGGCAGCTGGAGGAGAAGAGAAGAGCCGAGCGGGGATATCGCGCAGCGGCTGCATTGTAATTCCCGCCTTCTGGAGCCTGCAGCGCCTATGATGGACGTCCCATGGCCCCACCATTGGACCAGTGGGACGTCCATCAGCGATGCAGGCTCCAGAAGGCGGGACCTGCTATGTGACTCGGCCGCACTCGGGATAAGATCGGTCCCCGTTCGGCGCCGCTCTGGGCTTTTTACTAGAACGTTGCCCACTCCAGACCTGGGGCTTTTGGGGGGACCCACTCAGGGCTGCAGCCACGGTGAGCCCCCCTGCCAACGCCACTGCTTTTAAGGTAGGCCAAGCTTATATTTTTACAGTAAACACAAATTGGAAACTCAAGCGCTAATATGAATAATGGTGAATACCAAAATAAAATTACATAGTAGGTGAGGTTGAAAAAAGACACAAGTCCATCAAGTCCAACCTATGTGTGTGATTATATGTCAGTATTACATTGTATATCCCTGTATGTTGCGGTCATTCAGGTGATTATCTAATAGTTTCTTGAAACTATCAATGCCTCCCGCTGAGACCACCGCATGTGGAAGGGAATTCCACATCCTGGCCGCTCTTGCAGTAAAGAACCCTCTACATAGTTTCAGGTTAAACCTCCTTTCTTCTAATTTTAATGAGTGGCAACCAGTCTTGTTAAACTCCCTTCTGTGAAAAAGTTTTATCCCTATTGTGGGGTCACCAGTACAGTATTTGTAAATTGAAATCATATCCCCTCTCAAGCGTCTCTTCTCCAGAGAGAATAAGTTCAGTGCTTGCAACCTTTCCTCATAACTAAGATCCTCCAGACCCTTTATTAGCTTTGTTGCCCTTCTTTGTACTCGCTCCATTTCCAGTACATCCTTCCTGAGGACTGGTGCCCAGAACTGGACAGCATACTCCAGGTGCGGCCGGACCAGAGTCTTGTAGAGCCAGAGAATTATTATTTTATCTCTGGAGTTGATCCCCTTTTTAATGCATGCCAATATTCTGTTTGCTTTGTTAGCAGCAGCTTGGCATTGCATGCCATTGCTGAGCCCATCATCTACTAGGACCCCCAGGTCCTTTTCCATCCTAGATTCCCCCAGAGGTTCTCCCCCAGTGAGTAGATTTGCATTCATATTTTTGCCACCCAAATGCATTATTTTACATTTTTCTATATTGAACCTCATTTGCCATGTAGTTGCCCACCCCATTAATTTGTTCAGATCTTTTTGCAAGGTTTCCACATCCTGCGGAGAAGTTATTGCCCTGCTTAGCTTAGTATCGTCCGCAAATACAGAGATTGAACTGTTTATCCCATCCTCCAGGTCGTTTATGAACAAATTAAATAGGATTGGTCCCAGAACAGAACCCTGGGGGACCCCACTACCCACCCCTGACCATTCTGAGTACTCCCCATTTATCACCACCCTCTGAACTCACCTTTGTAGCCAGTTTTCAATCCATGTACTCACCCTATGGTCCATGCCAACGGACCTTATTTTGTACAGTAAATGTTTATGGGGAACTGTGTCAAATGCTTTTGCAAAATCCAGATACACCACATCTATGGGCCTTCCTTTATCTAGATGGCAACTCACCTCCTCATAGAAGGTTAGTAGAAGTGGTTTGGCAAGAACGATTCTTCATGAATCCATGCTGATTACTGCTAATGATACAGTTCTCATTACTAAAATCTTACATATAGTCCCTTATCATCCCCTCCAAGAGTTTACATACTATTGATGTTAGGCTAACTGGTCTGTAATTCCCAGGGATGTATTTTGGACCTTTTTGAATATTGGTGCTACATTGGCTTTTCTCCAATCAGCTAGTAGAATTCAGCTGCAACTATTCTAATGTGCTCTAACACCACATATAATAAATTGAATAATTGGTTTATAGTGCGCTAGAACCTATAAAACTAATCCACAGTGATAAATAAAACAACCACGTGTATTAAATTGTCCATACACATCTGATTGCTGCAGAAAAACTATGTAGATTCTGTATCAAAGTCCTTATAACGTGATCATAAACAAAACCCCAAAATGAAAAAAGTGCAGACAGAAAGTCACCACCACCTCAGTGTGAACTGCCTGCTCACCTTCCAAGAGTTTTCAGACAAAAATCCTTGTGATGGTCAGCCTTTGTGTTCCGATCCTGGATCATAGTGCAAACAGTTTTCCTGGACTTCTCCAAAAGTAATTTAACTTCTCCAGGATAAGTTTATTCTCAAAACAATTAACATAACATCATAGCGCAAGATTGCTAATAAACTGATTGCTTCCACCTAGTATAAAGTAAACACTCACACTTGCCTCAATATATAACGCACATTGAACGATTAGCGTAAGAACGTAGCTCTCCTCACTACACATCCAGCATGTTCAGCATAAACAAACACCTGGAAGTGTCGTCACCGGCTCCTCCCGAAGCATTGTCACATGACTTTCTCAAGGGAAATAAAGCCATGTGACTATATGGCTTGCCATGGTGACGTGGGAAGCATTTGCTCATCATTCCGTCAATCACGTTTATAGATAAACTACATTGATTTACAGGTATATTATACAATATTATACATAAACTTTATAATCATTTATTAAGATCATTTTAAAACTTTCTGCAAGTGCCAATTTTAAACCCAATAATTAGTTCTAAAAAAGCAGAAATATAAAATACAATTAAGCAGACTCCATCTAGTGGTCAATTTCAAAAATGACAGGATGAAAATAGGATAGGAACAAGATCATCATTATTAATATCATCATAGAATCAATAGTAATAAAAATCAACTATTTAAAAGTTGGAAATAAAAGCAATTTAAATCAAAATCGATATTCAATCCAAATGGCTAAAGAGTACCAAGCTCAAAAATCCACCTGGATTCACATTTGCTTAATTCTCTGACCCTATTGCTCCCCCTCCAGTGGGGTTTATATTTATGAATTGCCCAGAACTTGAGCCCTGTGGGGTTTTTATTATGGCATTGTGCAAAGTGTCTGGAGATGCTATGTTTAAAAAAAAAAAAAACATTCCTAATATTTTGTATGTGTTCTTGTATTCTCTTCCACATAGGACGTTTTGTTCTCCCTACATATTGCAAAGAACATGAACATCGCATCATATATACTGTACCACTCCTTCCGTTCTGCATGAAACAAAATCTTTTAGAGGGTATGCTTTTTTGGTACTGTTAGAGTTGAATTTACATTTTTGGCCATTTGATTGGTGTTCCTACATGCATAACATCTTTTGCAGGAGAAGAAACCTTTCCCCTGGAAAAATGTGAATTCTTGTGATTTTGTTGGTGGATCTGGGACATTTTTTGCTATCAGATCCCTTAATGACAATGCCTTTCTATATACAAATCAAGGTTTTTTTCTGGTAAAATTGTCCGTAACTGACTATCTGCTCTAAGAAGTGACCACTACTTTTTAAAAATATGTTCAATTTTTTTGTGTTGGACATTATAGCTTAAAATCGTAGCAACATATTGATATTGAATCACTTTTCTTTATTTATCTTCAATTAAAATAGCTCTTGGTAACTCTGATACTCCATGTATCTTCCTCTTTATAAATTCTTCATTGTAGCCTTTATGGATAAATTTGTGTCCTATCATTTGTGCTTGTTCCAAATAGGTTTTCTGAATGCTGCAGTTTCTCCTCAGATGTATCATTTGTCCTTTAGGTATGTTAATCAGCCATGGATCACAATGGCAGCTATCAACTGGTATGTAGCTATTTCTATCTACTGGTTTGAAGAATGTTTTAGTTGTTTTGTTATTGAGTTGCCTTCTAGATGTATTTCCAGGTCCAGAAAGTTGATAGTGTTCTCTTGAATCGCATACGATAATTTAATATTTTTTTGATTGCTATTTAATTTTTTCAAAGAAGGCAACTCCATAACAACTAAAACATTCTTCAAACCAGTAGATAGAAATAGCTACTTACCAGTTGATAGCTGTCATTATGATCCATGGTTGATTACCATACCTAAAAGGACATATGATACGTCTGAGGAGAAACTGCAGCAATCAGAAAACCTATTTGGAACAAGCACAAATGATAGACAAATTTATCCATAAAGGCTACAATGAAGAATTTATAAAGAGGAAGATACATGGAGTATCAGAATTACCAAGAGCTATTTTAATTGAAGATAAAGAAAGAAAAGTGATTCAATATCAAGATGTCCCTATGATTTTAAGCTATAATGTCCAACACAAACAAATTGAACATATTTTTAAAAAGTATTGGTCACTTCTTAGAGCAGATATTCAATTACGGACGATTCTACCAGAAAAAACTCAATTTGTATATAGGAAGGCATTGTCATTGAGGGATCTGATAGCAAAAAAATGTCCCAGATCCACCAACAAAATCACAAGAATTCACATTTTTTCCAGGGGAAAGGTTTCTTCCCCTGCAAAAGATGTTATGCATGTAGGGAGACCAATCAAAATGGCCAAAAATTTAATAAATTCATCTCTAACACTACCAAGGATACCCTCTAAAAGATTTTATTTCATGCAGAACGGAAGGAGTAGTATATATGTTGCGATGTCCATGTTCTTTGCAATATGTAGGGAGAACAAAACGTCCTATGTGGAAGAGAATACAAGAACACATACAAAATATTAGTAATGTTTTTTTTAAAACATAGTGTCTCCAGACACTTCGCACAATGCCATAATAAAAACCCCACAAGGCTTGAGTTCTGAGCAATTCATAAATATAAACCCAACTGGAGGGGGAGCAATAGGGTCAGAGAATTAAGCAAATGTGAATCCAGATGGCTTTTTGAGCTTGGTACTCTTTTGCCATCTGCATTAAATATTGAATTTGATTTAAATAGTTTTATTTCCAATTTTTAAATGGTTGATTTTTATTACTATTCCCTATGATGATATTGTATTAATCTTGTTCCTATCCTATTTTTTTTTTTTTTTTTTTATGTCTGGATGTCTGCTTAATTGTATTTTATATTTTTTTGCTTTTTTAGTACTAATTATTGGGTTTAAAATTGGCCCTTGCAGAAAATGTTAAAATTGTTATCTTAATAAATGATTAACGTTTTTTGTGTATAATAATGTATAATATACCTGCAAATCAATGTAGTTTATAAACAACAACACAGCGGCCTTCCTCCCAGCACCACGCCCCGCCCCTCTACAGCCAGTTGGAGCTGTGACCCCCCCCCCCCCCCCTGAACTCCCTGGAGTGGTGCTGATAAAGATGTGATTGGGAGATTTTCTTCTCTTGGAGGCTTATATAACTTGCAGTTCTGGTGAGTTTGACCCCCTAGGGGGAGAGTGTCAACACAGGGTGAAATCCTACTGACCGGTGGAAGGTGCACACTGTGATTCAGCTGTATTATCACTTATGGACATTTTTCCTGATCACCTCACAGACTCTGTACCTCTCTGTGTAATCACTTTTGTGCGTAGTTGGCCGCATGATATTTATATATTTTTTGCTCAACAATAGCGCTGTTTGTAGTGTATATTTACCTGTACTGTTTATATATACTATTATTTTGCATAGTTTATAAACGTGATTGAGGGTATGATGAGCTAATGATTCCCACATCACCATGGCAACCCACACACAAATTGTGGCTTATAATCCGTTACGCTTGTCATATGGCTTCATTTCCCTTGAGAAAGTCACGTGACCTGTGACTCAACGCGTCGGAAGGAGCCAGTGACGACACTCCCGGGTGTTTGTTTATGCTGAACACGTAGTGAGGACGTTCTTATGCTGATCGTTCAATATGCGCTATATATTGAGGCAAATGTGAGTGTTTGCTTCCACTTAGTATAAAATAATCGGTTTATTAGCAATCTTGCGCTATGATGTTATGTTAATTGTTTTGAGAATCAACTTATCCTGAAGAAGTTAAATTACTTTTGGAGAAGTCCAGGAAAACTGTTTGCACTATGATCCAGGATCGGAACACATGAAGGCTGACCATCATAAAGGATTTTTGTCTGAAAACTCTTGGAAGATGAGCAGGCAGTTCACACTGAGGTGGTGGTGACTTTCTGTCTGCACTTTTTTCATTTGGGGGTTTTGTTTATGATCACGGTATAAGGTCTTTGCTGCTGAAAAACTCTGATATGTAGATTCTGTATCAATCAGATGTGTATGGACAATTTAATTTAATACATGTGGTTGTTTTATTTATTCATCACTGGATTTGTTTTATAGGTTCTAGTGCACTTTTGACCAATTATTCAATTATATTTTTACAGTGACATTTGTTTTATATTTTGTAAGTTTTTTTTTTTTCCTTACTATTTAGTTAGGCCTTCTAGTTAATTTCTTTAAAAGAACAAAAAAGAGGGGACTGAAGCCCAGTGATCTTTCATCTTTCATGTTCAGGGATTTATTTTTTACTTTGCCGTTTGAATGAAAATCATTCTAACAGCAAAGTTTAACTGTCATGAATGGGTTGCAATCATGACAGCTGTGGGATCACTAGTGATCTGTGATTGGCTACAGCTAATCATATGGTACAGGCTGGTGTGATTGGCCCAGGTACCATGTGATAGCGATGGGCCAATCATAGCATAGGAAACACAGCTAACAGTTTTCTTGACATTGTGATCAGGTGTTTGCATAGCTATCACTTGATCGCCGGGCCTAGACTTCTGGGATTGCGGGGGGGGAGCGAGCTGTGCACCCCTAAACCAGAGCAGGCAAAAAGACATACATGTACGTCATTTTGGCTGCACGTGCCGTCCAGCTGCAGTATATGTACAGTGGCTGGTCGGCAAGTGCTTAGAACCCCTTTTATATTACATTTTGTGTCCCTGCTATGGAGCTTTTGCTCTGTTTCTCCTCCTGACTATTATCAGCGAGACAGAAATTGATGGGAAATTTAGCATTTTAGTTTTCATGGGACTAGGCGGTGAGGGTAAATCTTCCAGTGGGGTCACCTGTTGCAGTAACAACTGTAAGAGACACGAAAATGGTACCCCCCCCTCCCCATACCTATTGGGACACAAACTGTAAAAAAAAAAAAAAAAAAAAAAATTAATTTTTTTTTTTTGGCTGTAAATACACCGTCTAGTCTTCTGTGTTTCCATGCTGTCATGTTATTATGGTGACTTGGAGGCCCCGTTCACCCTTGAGCATTTTGTAGCACGAAGCTCAAAAACACTCCAAGCAATATTCCATTGTTTTCAAAAGCCCTTGTTCACATCCGATGCTTGTAGCAAAAGGCCTGTCACTCAGAAGAGCTACGTTTCAGGCAGAATTGAGTGTTTTTGTCCCCATAGACTTCAATAGAAATGCCTGGGAAAAAAAGAGCAACATGAGTTGTTTAAGCATTTTGTAATGTGTTTTTGGCTCAAATAGCAGCACTCTACATCTTATTAGAAAAACGCCTGACAAAAGCTGAAAAAACGTGCGATTCTGGTCCAAAAGACACTTAAAAAAACGTGACACTTAAGCCCCATACACACGATCCGAATATCGGACGAATGATCGTCCGTTTTTGTTTGCATGCTAATCTCACATCGAATCTGATGAGTTTACTAAAGTCCCGAAAATTCCCGTACGACAGAATAAAAATTCGGAAGCGATGTCATGTGTTGCAATGCATTTGTATTGCATTTTCGAACGATAGCTGTACCAATTAAACGAAAATCGTACGATCTGGCATCGTACGGAAAAAATTTCCGTGCATGTCCGATAGAATAATATCGGATGAACTGTCCTGATCGGCTCTCGAAAGCTCTGTACTAACGATCCGATTATCGTACGATCAATTCAAATGCGGCATTTTACGTACGATTTTCGGATCGTGTGTACGGGGCATTAGGTGTGAATGAAGCCAGAAGATTAGCTTGTGTAAAAGTACAGGTGTCTACAGATCTATGCAAAGTAGTTTGATTAGGCAACAAAACTGTTCTCTAGGCTTACCCCAACCACAGAGGACGCGACCAAACTGAACATACTCGGTGGACAAAGCTGGCCAGGTTGGATTTTCCCACACCAATTGCCGGTTTTCCTCAGCAATAAACCAGCCCCTGAATGTTCTCCTCCTCCATACATAGTTACCAACCATATTTTGTGTGTTGGCTGCCATCTAATGCCTGTAGAGCAGTGGTCTCCAAACTGTGGCCTGGGGGGCAGATGTGGCCCTTTGCTTGTTTTTATCCGACTCTTGGGGCACTTTTCCTCCCACTAATGAGACACAACTCTGCCAAGTGACACCAACAACAGGGCATCGTTTCTCCCAATGGGGCACTATCCATCCTTATGATACCACAAATGGAGCACTAAGGCCCCTTTCACACTGGGGCGGTAGGGGGCGTCGGCGGTAAAACAGCGCTATTTTTAGCGCCGTTTTACCGCGGTATTCGGCCGCTAGCGGTGCGGTTTTAACCCCCCGCTGGCAGCTGAAAAAGGGTTAAAACCACTCGTACAGCGCGGCTATAGCCGTGGTATTGCCGCGGTATAGCTGCGCTGTCCCACTGATTTCAATGGGCAGGAGCGGTGAATACACCGCTCCTTCCCCGCTCCAAAGATGCGGCTAGCAGGAGATTTTTTCTTCTCCTGCCAGCGCACCACTTCAGTGTGAAAGCCCTCGGGCTTTCACACTCAACAAACAGTGGAGGCTGTTTAGGGGCGGTTTGCAGGCGGTATTTTTAGCGCAATAACGCCTGCAAACCGCCCCAGTGTGAGAGGGGCCTAATACAAAATGTGACAATGTTTGATCCCACTGATTCAAGGAATATTTCCACTCCTGCTGGCCACAATCCGGCCCCCCCTAAAGTCTGAAGGGCAATAAACTGGCCCTTTGTTTAGAAAGTTTTTGGAGACCCCTGCTGTAGAGGAATTTAGGCTTAGGTCACCATAGACAACTTGACAGTGGCAGCACCCTTCTTGCTGTTGTGATTTCCCAACTAGGACCGGAGATTCTGCCTGTGGGTGAGCAATTTTCATCACGTAAAATGTGTTGTAAAATCCGATGGTCCACAAGATCCGTACACCCACACCTGAAGTCCCACCACTGCGCCAGGAACACATTAACTTAAAGAAGCTGCCACTTTCAATTAAAATAAATATATTTGCTTTTATTGACATAGTAAATGCTTTTTATAAAATGTGTTGTATTTCTGTGATCCTGCTGATGGCAAGGTGTCCCCAGTGTGACAAGGCCTTAGGTGTGCCAGGCTCAGCTGTCATCCCTAAAGTATAACTAAATGCAAAAACCTTTTTTTGTTTTAGTTTTGGATAGAGCGGAGAGGGTTCAGAACGCTTGTCAGTTTTTATTGCTCTCTGTGCCCCCGCTAAGAAGACTTTCTATTTGTCCTGTATACCATTGTCATTGAAAGTAAAAGAAAATTCACAAATGTTGGGTTGTCCCCAGAAAAGTAATAGAGGGTAAATCTTCCAATGGGGACACTGGTTCTGGGGAGCCCCCAGGGAATTTCCTTAATTTGCAGGGATTTCCTCTCACTTCCTGTTTGGCTATGGGACAGGAAGTGAAGAGAAATCTCTGCAATTGGACACAGATGGGGGGGGGGGGGGGGGGGGGGAGAATCTGTCAAATCTTCATCCAAAATGAAAAAAAGTAACTTTGCCTGTCGTTCTACTTTAACCTCAGAGTGACACTGGGATGCCAAACCTGTCATTCTTCTTCACCTCAGGTCATCTGTGTGACGTCAAACCTGCACATTTTTTTTTTTTTTTATCATCCATAAACAGAACAGGGGGCTTAAAATGACCTTAAAAGGTATTTTTTGTTTTTTTAAATAACAAACATGTCATACATTCTTGCTCTCTGTAATGGTTTTGCACACAGCAGCCCACGAGCCCCCTCTTCTCAGGTCCCCCGCCAGTGCTCCTGACTCCTCCCCCTTGACCAGTGCCAATAGCAAGCCGCTTGCTATGAGGGGAACTGGTGTGTGCTCCAGAGCCCTGGTCTATTTGTCCATAAGACACAGGGCTGTGGCTCGGCCCCACTCTTTCCTCACTGGTTCACTAGCTGTGATTGCCAGCAGGAGGAGTCAAAGGCTCCCGCTGCTGTGTCTCAGCCAATGAGGAGAGAGAGACCTGAACAGCGAGGCTCCCCTGCACATCACTGGATTGAGAGGAGGCTCGGGTAAGTATTGGGGGGGGGGGGAGGAGCAGCACACAGGTTTTTTTACCTTCAAGCATGAAGGTAAAAACCTTAAGCCTTTACAACCACTTCAATCATGCCCTTCCAATGTACCCTACAGCCATTATAATAATAAGAAGTTCCTACCTTCTCTACCCATCTCTTCTTATTATCTAAGGTGCAAGCTCTGTTTAACCACTTCAATACAGAGCACTTAGACACCTTCCCGCCCAGACCAATTTTCAGCTTTCAGCGCTGTCGCAATTTGAATGACAATTGCGCGGTCATGTTACACTGTACCCAAACACATTTTTTATCATTTTGTTCCCACAAATAGAGCTTTCTTTTGGTGGTATTTGATCACCTCTGCGGTTTTTATTTTTTGCGCAACAAATAAAAAAAGACCGAAAATTTTGAAAAAAAACAAGTTTTTCTTTGTTTCTGTTAAAACTTTTTGTAAATAAGTACGTTTTCTTCTTCAATGACGGGCACTGATATGGCTGCACTGACGGGCACTGATATGGCTGCACTGACGGGCACTGATACGGCGGCACTGATGGGCACCGATGAGGTGGCACCAATGAGGTGGCACTGATGAGGTGGCACTGACAGGCGGCACTGATAGGCGGCACTGATAGGCGGCACTGATGGGCACTCATAGGTGGCACGGATGGGCACTTATAGGCGGCACTGATGGGCACTCATAGGTGGCATTGATGGGCACTCATAGGTGGCATTGATGGGCACTCGTAGGTGGCATTAATGGTTACTTATGGGTGGCACTGATAGTTGGCACAGATGGGCACGGCTGGGCACTGATAGATGGGCACTGACAGGTGGCATGAACGGACACTGATGGGTGACACTGATGGCATTGCTTGTTTGCAGTGATGCCCCTAAGGGTGACATTGCTGGGCATCACTGCAACATAATTGTGCCAATCAGTGCCCATTTGTGGGCACTGATTGGCACAGATTTGGCACACTGGGCACATGTGGATGGCCATGGGGTACATACCTGGCCATCCACATGTTGCCCCTTCCCTGGTGGTCCTAGTGGCGATCCCTGGTGGTCCAGTGTGGTGATCTGAGGGGGGGCTGCGCTGATAAACAATCAGCGCAGACCCCCCCTGCCAGGAGAGCCGCCGATCGGCTCTCCTCTACTCGCGTCTGTCAGACGCGAGTGAGGAAGAGCCGATCAACGGCTCTTCCTATTGACAGCGTGATCAGCCGTGATTGGACACGGCTGATCACGTGGTAAAGAGCCTCCGCCGGAGGCTTTTTACCAAGATCGGTGGAGCGGTGTGTCAGACTGACACACCGCTCCACCGATCGCCGCGATGCGCGCCCCCGGGGGCGCGCTGCGGCATGTTATCCTGCTGGACGTCATATGACATCCAGTCAGGATAACACAACCACTTCCCGGACGTCAATCCGCTATAGGGCGGGCGGGAAGTGGTTAATTTTGGCTTTTTAAAAACACAGGAGCACTTGCAAACCTGTTAATTATACCTGTACTTTTAAGTTGTAAGCTGCCAGCAGGAAAAGTATCTTCAGGGTGCCTCACTTACACACCCAAGGCCTAGTTCACACCTATGCAGTTTGCTTTTGATCCGTTTCTGCGGTGCTTTTTGAATTTTGTTTTTTTTTGGGGGGGGGGGGGGGGGGGGGGGGGATTTGTTGGGTGGATTACCCGGTTCCCGACCGGCGCACCCTGATGTACGTTGGCAGAATGGCACGGCTGGGCAAATGGGCGTACCTGTACGTCCATTTGAATTCCCCGCCGTGCCATTGTGTGCGCGCTGGCCGGGAGCTCTGTGAGTCGGGTCGCGGGTCCCGCGGACTCGATCGCTGCGGGGATACCCGCGATCGCCTCACGGAGAGGACGAATGGGGAGATGCTGATGTATACAGCATCTCCCCGTTCTGCCTAGTGACAGTGTCACTGATCACTGCTCCCTGTCATCGGGAGCTGTGATCAGAGTAATGACACTGCTAGCCCATCCCCCCTACAGTTAGTAATCACTCCCCTAGGACACACTTAACCCCTCCCCGCCCCCTAGTAGTTAACCCCTTCACTGCCAGTGTCATTTACACAGGAATCAGTGAATTTTTAATCGCACTGATCGCTGTATAAATGACAATGGTCCCAAAAATGTGTCAAAAATGTCCGCCATAACGTCGCAGTCACAATAAAAAATCGCTGATCGCCTCCATTACTAGTAAAAAAAAAAAAAAATTATTAATAAAAATGCCATAAAACTATCCCCTATTTAGTAAACGCTATAACTTTTGCGCAAACCAATCAATAAACGCTTATTGCGATTTTTTTTTTTTTTTTACCAAAAATATGTAGAAGAATACGATCGGCCTAAACTGAGGAAAAAAAATGTTTTTATATATTTTTGGAGGATGTTTATTATAGCAAAATGTAAAAAATAATGCGTTTTTTTCAAAATTGTCGCTTTTATTTTGTTTATAGCACAAAAAATAAAAAAAAAAAATAAAAATCGCAGAGGCGATCAAATACCACCAAAAGAAAGCTCTATTTGTAGGAAAAAAAAAGACGTCAGTTTTGTTTGGGAGCAATGCCGCATGACCGCGCAATTGTCAGTTAAAGCAACGCAGTGCCGAATCGCAAAAAGTGCTCTGGTCAGGAAGGGGGTAAAATCTTCCGGGGCTGAAGCGGTTAAAAAACTCAAATCGTGGCAAAAACGCACTACATACTTTTCTGCAACTTCTCCACTAAAGTCTATTGAACCATAAACGCACCATTTTGCTTTAAAAAAAAAAAAAAAAAAGTCCCTGACCCTTTCCAGCTGAAAAAAAGCATCAAGGTGAATGTGTCCCATAGGAAACCATGGTAAATGGACTGTAGTGCGTTTCTGCAAAAAGCATAAAAAAAAAATGCAGAGGTGTGAATTGAGCCTAAACCAGGTTTGCTTTAGGCAGTGCGCAGAACTTTTGTAGGTTTCTGCTGGAATTTGCTGGTTCTACAAGCTCTGAAGAGCATTTACTGTACAGTCACATGGCAACTAGTGTTTGGAATTTTTTTAAAATGTTTTTATTTTTTATAGATAAAAAGTGACAGACAGAAATACATAAAAATAACAGTACATAGTGTTTTTGATGCTAGTGTATGAAGGTTTGAGCAGCATGTTATAACTTGCAGTGTGACATCACTTCTAGGCGGGGTGCAGTGATGTCACATAAATGATAAAATTGCACCATTTCCTGCTGACGGAAGGCTTGTGACGGCACTTTCCCATCAGCTGTGTTAAAACGGATGTCTGAACACCATTAATCGTCCCAATAAAAGTCAATGGAAGGCCACTTTGGGTAAAGCAATAAGAGCACCTTATCCTGAGCTGGAGTGATTCTGAAGGCTTCATGGCATACACATTGCGTTCGGGGCTTTCCTTCAACATGCGTCCATTGTAACAAGAGAGAAAATAGTGTCCTTTTTTGAAGCTCCACTCATGGAACGGCCAGTTAGAAGAGGGCCCTTGCCAGGTCTCCGGCCTTGGCCTTGATTTTGGGATAGGTGGCATTAATTTGTACCCGGTGGTGGTGCAGTTTAGCCTCGGCGGGAAGCGTTGTGGTGGTTTGCTGTGGACGGACCAAGAAGTCCATGCTGGCCGAACTCATTGCATAAAAGACATTTGCTGTCCCTGGAAAGACCAACTCTGTAAAAAGAGACATTGGTATAATTAATTATTTGGGCAACAGAGAGAACAATGACAAGGTTTAAAGGTGTAGTAACCCATAGCAATCAAGCAGAAGAGTGCTTGCTGACTGGTTCTGAAGCTGCATGCTCCAAGGCGGTAATAACTTATTCACTACTTGAAGCTGGACCTTTTCATCTCCTTCTCTCACACTTCGCTGGACCTTTTTTCCAGTTACGTGTTTTTTTGTTTGCTTTTTGGGACTACTGACTCTTCCTGGATTCCTGTCTCGGATAGAATGCTGTTCCGGTCTCTCACAGCCTCCTGGGATACTAACATCAGGCATTCCAGAAGGCCTTGGTAACTCTACAGCGCATAAGCTGCTGCACTTGATCAGGGTAGGCCCTTTAGTCCTGGTTCTTGTAGCTGACCCCCCCCAGATGATGCAGCACATGCCTATCTCCAACTGATCCTCTATGTGGCTCTCTCTGCAGCAGCTGAAAGCCAACAGGAGAGAGACCAGAAGCCAGCTTTCAGCTGCTGCAGAGAGCAATACAGGGGATCAGTTCCAGTAATCCCCCCCCCCCCCAGTGGTGCCAGTTACCCTCCCTGCCCAAATCTGAATCGCCCAGCTGCCTGGGCCCCGTACAGGCGGACCGGTGGTGCCAACTTATTCACGTCCCTGGTGCTGTATAAGGCTAGCACTTTCCCAAGACACGTGTCTCATAAGGAATGCGGAGGATGGGGGTGGCACTTGTCGGCTAAAATGCTTCAGGTAAGCAGGTAAATGCTTGGAGATGGAGTTCTGGTGTTCAATGGCCATGGAGAAAGGAGGGGTGTCCTTTCCAACCTCACATCTAGCCTAGGTTCACACAGGTCCAGCTGCGGTTTGTTCAATCGGTTCAGGTGCAAATTTTTACTTGAATTCGTACCTAAACCAGACCAAAAATCGCACAGGACCCTTTCAAAAATGGACCGTGGCCACCCCAGACTCCACTGAGTCCAATTCACATGTTATGCAAATCGGATGCAGTTAAAAATGCATCCGATTCACAAATATGTGAACTGAGTCTCAGGCTTCCCCAGGAAGATGGGACCAATATTACTTTTACATTGTCCTCTGGGGAACAAAGAAGAATAATAAAAATGGAAGTGTGACTCATTTAAATGGGCAAATCCACCTGGACCAGAAGGAACATTATAATAAAAAGGAAAAAACAAAGAGCATATGGACTAAGGAGTTCACTGTGTCTGCCTCCTAAAGACTGAAGAACCAGGGAGTACCCCATTATTTTTTTTTATAGTAGTGTCCAACCTCCTATAGGCAGAGTTTATGCTCCAGAGGTTCCTGTGTTCTCCGATGAAAGAAAATGTTTGTGCAAAAAGTGCTAGTGGTGAGGCACTGATCTCAAAGCAACCCTATCAGGTTATAGAAAAGCAGTTCCCTGCAATAGAACAGCAATTACATTCACCTCCACCAGTCTCTTCAGCATTCAACACTTCCAGGAGTGTCATGTGCCTGTGCCCCATGTGAATCTTATTAAATGTATTCATTTATTTGTTCAATTCTTATTTTATTTTTTTAAGAAAGGGAACTGCTAATCCTGCCAGTCCCCCCTCCTCCCTTTTCTAATCTGACCATGCCAAGCACAGAAGCAGATCTGTTCAGTTTGTTCTTCTTGGAGATATAGGATGCCGCAAGGATGCACGGCATGCCTGCATCTTCTATAATCTGTTCAGCTGCCCCGCCTTGTTAAATTGATGGCCACACCCAGGAGGAGCCTCAATTTCAAACTGCAGCTGCTTGTAGCCAGGTGAGCCGTGCAGTTGACTGTATGCCAAGTCATCAACTGCCCATCCACTTCCTATATACTTACACGTCCCCAAATATAAGAAAAAAAAATGTAGCTGAAAGAAGGCTGTGCAGTCTTGTGGCCACTAAATAATCACTCATAAATAGGTAGAAAACATTTTTTTAAATGAATGCAAATAGAATGGGGAGAAATGACAGGGAAAAAAAAGTAAAATTTTTAAGTAAATGCGTCTTGGACTCCAAATGTTTTCTAAACCCTCTCTTTACACAGTCACACTGATTCAGCAAAGGGTGGGTGATAGTTGGTAGAGAATTCTACATGCCATGAATATCGAACCATCCATTAGTAGTAATTGGTTCTCTATGTGCTCCCTGTAACATTGAGCTAAGCACCAGATTTACAGATGAACTCCAAGGAAAAGTACTAATCCTCCCATGCAGTGGCCTGCAATGCAAGGGTTAAATGCTGGTTTAGGGCTAGAGCAGTGGTCTCCAAACTGTGGCCCTTTGCTTACCTTTATCCGGCCCCTGGGGCACTATTTCTCCCACTGATATGAGATATTATTTTGCCACCTGACACCAACAATAGGGGAGGATATCTCCCATGGACACCAACAATGGGGCATCATTTCTCCCATTGACACCAACTATGGGGCACCATTTCTCCCATGGCCACAAACTATGGGGCATCATTTCTCCCATGGCCACGAACTATGGGGCATCATTTCTCCCATGGCCACCAACTATGGGGCATCATTTCTCCCATGGCCACCAACTATGGGGCACCATTTCTCAAATGGACACCAACTATGGGGCACCATTTCTCCCATTGATACCAACAATAGAGCACCATTTCTCCCATTGACACCAACTATGAGGCACCATTTCTCCCATTGATACCAACAATAGAGCACCATTTCTCCCATTGACACCAACTATGAGGCACCATTTCTCCCATGGCCACCAACTATGAGGCACCATTTCTCCCATGGCCACCAACTATGGGGCATCATTTCTCCCATGGCCACCAACTATGGGGCATCATTTCTCCCATGGCCACCAACTATGGGGCACCATTTCTCAAATGGACACCAACTATGGGGCACCATTTCTCAAATGGACACCAACTATGGGGCACCATTTCTCCATTGATACCAACAATAGAGCACCATTTCTCCTATTGACACCAACTATGAGGCACCATTTCTCCCATTGATACCAACAATAGAGCACCATTTCTCCCATTGATACCAACAATAGAGCACCATTTCTCCCATTAACACCAACTATGGGGTACCATGCACCATTTCTCCCATTGATACCAACAATAGAGCATAATTACTCCCATTGACACCAACAGTGGGGCACTGTTCCTCCACCTAATACCAAATGTGATGCCCACTTTCACTGATGCCAGGAAAGTTTCCACTCCTGCTGGCCACCGTCCGCCCCCCCTAAAGTCTCAAGGACAATAAACTGACCCTTTGTTTAGAAACTTTGGAGACCCCTGGTCTAGAGGACTGTGAAAAGCACTTTAAGTTCACCTTTACAGAAAACGGTAAACTTACACTGGACCCCATCCCTATCCACCCCCCCCGGTCCCACTATTCCCAGAGTCCCACGATCTGCCGTCAGGCACCGGACGTCCCTTTACTGGTACGGGGATTTGAAATCCCCCTGGCTTTCTCCCCTCTCCTCCAGCGCTGACAGGCTAGACAGATTCTGATTGGTCAGTCCATGTGACAGGGCTGACCACTTAGAGGGCCTCCTATCTGTACACACTGGGAGGTATAGATAGGGGATCAAGCCACGGGGATTTCAAATCCTCAGACCGGTGAAGCAGCGACCCGGTGTCTGACAGGGAGGGGGGGGACTGTGGGACCGGGGAGGGGGGTATGGGGGTCCAGTGTAAGTTCCCCTTACAGATTTTCTGTAAAAGTGAACTTACACTTTAACTTCCCCAATCCTCTGCTCTTGCAGGCTCCCTCTGGGCAGCCTCTTCTCCCCTACGCTCCGGTGGTCGCAGGTCCTCTGATGTCATCAAGTGACACGCAGAGGCCATAGTCCAGCACTGGACTTCAGGAGTATCCGGGGTGAGGGGGGAGCTCAGCTGCTGGGGGAAACAGAGGAATTTGCCCCCACTAGCCCCTAACCAGCATTTAACCCTTGCAATGTGGGGGAAGCCCCAATGCAACAACATTCCTTTCTCCAAGGTTGGGTTTTAAATGACAGCATGCGCCCGGGCTTAGTAGTTGTTGATAAATGAAGAGTTAAATGTGACGCAGTTGCTGCAGAATAATGAGCACATTACACAGATGAACAAAATTGGTATTTCTGACCTTTATTCCCTGGCAATAGCTGGACGAGCTCATGTAAACCCGGTGTGCTCATATGATGTTTTCTCAGGATGCGGTCAATCACTGCTGGAGCTTTTTCCTGGCTGTTGATCTGAAATAGCAACACAAAGGGCTCCACTTAACAATAAAAAAATATTTAAATAAGTTTCCTGCAACACCCAATCAGATTCTCAGCAATATGGTGGCCATACATATGAAGATCCAATCAACCGAGTCTTCACATATTTAGAAAATTCAATTGATTCTATATCTTATTTAAAAAACACTTCAGGATCCATTTATAAAAAATATATATATATATATATATATATATATATATATATATATATATATATATATATATATATATATATATATATATATATATATATATATATATATATATATATATATATATAGATAGAGAGAGAGAGAGATTATAGATATATTATATTTTTTTTTTTTTAATAAATGTATCCTGAAGTGTTTTTTTCAATAAGATATAGATTCAACTGAATTTTCTAAGCGGACCTTTCAGTCTTTTTTTTTTATCTTTTTTTCATCTTTCCGTCTATTAAATCTTCTGCCCTTGTTGTTTTAACTTTGGATAGTAAAACATTTTTTTTCTGCCAGTAGAAAAAAAAATTATAACCCACCTCCTGTTTCTTGTCTGGTCATTAGCCTAGGCCAGGGGTCTCTAAATTTTTTAAGCAATGGGACAATTTACTGTCCTTCAGGCTTTAGGGGGGCCGGACTGTGGCTAGTGGGTGTAGAAAATGCCCCAGCATCAGTGTCCCATCATTTGTTTTAATAAGAGAAATCGTGCCCAATTGCTGGTGTCAGTTGGGAGAATGGTGCCCCATCATTGGTATCAGTTGGTGGAATAGTGCCCCTAGGGCCAGATAAAAGCAAGCAAAGGGCCACATCTGGCCCCTGGGCCGCAGTTTGAAAGAACACTGGCCTAGGCTTATGACATCATGCACAGCTCTCTCTCTCACTCTCGTGAGAGTTTGCCAGGAAGGGAGGGGGGGATGAGTCATAAGAGAGCCAATGAGAGTTGCAGAGCTGGAGGTGTGCCCTGTGTAAATCCAGGAAGTGAACAGGCAGCAGCTTCAGCTGCTCACAGTTAAAAATTATTGCAGCCAGACTCAGTGGAGGGAGATTTCTGCAGCATATTTGGCAACTACAGAATCACAGTATATATAAAATATGCAAAATGGTTGAAGGGAAGCTTCAGAATGGCAAAGATGTTTTTATTACAAATGATGTGAGCAGACTGCAGTTCCTCTTTAAAATGTTAATTTCCTACGATCGTCATCCCCATCTAGTGGCCATAATGCATTTTGCTTCTGAAATACCTCAATGTGGAAATTACCACAGATATGGCCACTAGATGGCGCTGACAATCATAGAATATTAACATATTGAGGGACTTCGGTCCCCCAAAATACTGGTCTTTCCCCTCGTTTCGCTTACCACTATCGTTGGAATACCTGGAGTGTGCTGCAGGTCTCTACCTAGTCTTTGGGATCCAGCAGATGTTTAGCACACCTATGTATGCACAGGGATTTCTAACACATGCACACACAATCTAGTATCTGGGACCCTGACACCTGCAGTGTATATGTGCATATGCACGGGAAACCCCCATGCGTGTGTAAGTGTGCTGAAGGACCTTCCCAGGTCCCAAAGTCCTGCGCAGCATCTGCGTTTGTGTGACATTCTGTGGCGCGCATGCGCCTGTCAGCAACACTGTCTTCTGGGTTGCGTTATGTAGACATCTCAGGAGACAGCTGGAACTGCAACATCATTTTCTCCTAGATGAGAAGGAAGGAAGTGTGGCACAAAAAAAGTAGACATGTGCAATTCGTTTCGTTCCGAATTCGTTTAACGAATTCCAACAAATTCGTTAATTCGGAAATATCCAAATTAACGAAAACCTGTTTAACAAATTTTTCCGAATATTCGTAAATTTGAACATTTGTAAATTCGTAAATGCGTACTTTCGTACAATCGTGCATTCGGAAAATGCGTACTTTCGTACAATCGTGCATTCGGAAATGCGTACATTCGTAATATGCATACATTC